>NW_010160702.1:8930-22241 GCF_000695765.1 Mesitornis unicolor | reverse complement strand
CTGTGGTCATACGCTTTCCCACAGCTCAGAGTGCTTTCCCGCAGTGCAAGTGTACAGGTATTTGGGGAGCTGCTTTCACAGGTGTCTGTGCCAGGTCCCTACTGGGGTTTAAGTCCTTTTGATTCCAGTGGGGCCTGCAGAAATGGGGAGGAGCACTGGCTCTCTCAGTTCCTGCCTTCAAGCTATCCAGTTACAATTAATTCTAAATTCTACCTGGTTTTAGGTAGAATTTATATCAAAGCTGTTCTGTCAATGCTGAGATGTGGTGTTTAGCCTATGTTAACTGGGGATATCAGCTTGGCTTGTATGTTATACCACTGAAAATCACCTTATTAGCAGCAGAATTCCATTATGTTTGTTGTAAACCAATTTAAGTGCTTTATATTACCATTAAGCTTTGACTTAAGTTTGGAGATTTCTTTAAGAAATATAAGAAGTATGAAAATACCAACAAGTGATTATAACACCAAAGTTAACGAAGTATGCAAAGTGTTTATAAGTTGAATTGCTGACCTGCAGAACAAGCTCAGGTCAAGAAGCTGAAGGAATAGTGGTGATGGGAGCTCAACTATCAAAGCTATTTATCAAAACACATTAATGATGCAATGCATAAAATATCTAAAGTATTGCTACAGTTTCATTCCCCCATGGGCCAAATGTTGTTGCTATTTTCACAATAAAGAAAGAAAAGAATGTATTTACCTGAATGGGAATAGTAGCATTACTGCATTCTCATGGGGAAATGAGAAGAATGCAGAAACACAAACGCTGATTATGCATATGGATGTAAATTTGATGGTGAAGGTAATTCACTTTCCCATGTTCTTTTTTGCCATTTGGTATCTGGTGAATCGTATTCAAGCACTTGCAGCCCTGGAAAAATGTGAGCAGAATTATTAATTGTCAGTAAATAATTTCTTATTGTTTCTGAATTGATCTATTTCCAAATAGATCAATACCAAAGTTGGTTAGCAAATACAAATGTAAATTATCCCCCCCCCAAAAGCTCCTTTTTACTAATTTTTTTACAAACATTATACGTTACAAATAATTCAGCCCATTTGCAAGAACTTTAGGCAAAATTTTGACCTCCCAAATGTAAATTTAAATTTGCTGCTGTCATGAATAAGAAAACAATTACATTAATAGCAAGAAAATCACATCCTCTAATTTAAAGTGGGATCTGGACCTTATTATCCCACACGGCAGATGAACTGCCTTAACCACCAAACTGTTGGTTCTTTTGGCACGTCTTTCACATTTCCACTGACACTTCATTCTGGACCAAAAATATAATTATCTGTATTACACTTTTTTTTAGTGTATACTTTAGAAAAATCACTTTGTTCAAAGAAATTTTTTAAAGCTTCTTGCAAGTTTTTAATCCTGTGAATAGAACTATTGAAGTGAATCTCTATTTTAAACCTTTTGGTTACATCATGCCTGAGTTTTGCCTTTGTACCAAGTGCGTGGTGTTTTTCATATCACTGGAGGAGGTTCCCTGCTGCTTGCCAGTGCTTGGGAGAGTAGCTGGGGGCATAGAAGTCTCACAACCTCCATCCATCTCATTTTGCTCCTAGACATGAATTGAGTCAGCTGAATCCAACACTCTGCATCTTCCTGACCAGACCTCAAAAGTGAAGTAGCTATGCTTTTAGGTGGCTTTGGGATAAATCTGTCTGGTTACTTGTTTGTTTTTAATGCCAAGCCCCAAGCACTTCCTTGCACTTAATAGAAACTACCAGAAGTACTACTGGAGTACTCTGTCTTCCTGCTGAAATAGCGCCTGACATCAGAGGTGATATCTGGATTCTAGAGGAATCCTGATAAGAGATTCTTCCAAGAATTGTATATCATATTTCACAGTTAGTTATGATCCCTTCAGAGATCTAGTTAGAGCATGAGGAAGCCCATACCAGCTCAAGTCCAGAGTACACCCCCTGGTAGCCTGCAACCTATGGAGTCAGTGGCCAAGGGAAGGCACATAATTATACCTGGGTCTGTGTCACAGCTGTACCTGGTGTGTGGCAACGAGCCACAGAAAGCCATATGCTGGCCACTACCTGCGCCTAGGCCTGCCTGGAGACAGGGCCACATCTTTGGCTTGGTTGGAGGGCTGTTTGTTAAGGACACCATCTAGGAGCTGCCTGGTAGTTTCCATAGGGCACCTTCTTCTCCAGGCTCTATGGGCTGCACACCTGCTCCATTATAGCCTTCAACAGGGGTCACCTCCGAGGTTCCTGACACAGAGTCTCCAAGCTGTTCCTCCAGTTCACTCTCAAATCTCAACATTTTTGTCTTCCTCTTGGTCTCCCCCCATGCCAATATCCCCACCGGTCCCTATCAGCCCAGGCCTGGCAGAAGGGCCAAGCCTGAGGAACAAGAGTGGCCAATGTGCATCTGCAACAGTCCCACTGCTGACACCATGGTGCAGAGCTAACACCACCTCTGTGAGCAGTGGCACACCCACCCTGGGGAAACCTGACAAGACAAGATGCTTCTTGCCATCTATGAGCACCTTACGCCAGCCCATATCATAATTTTAAAGGAGAAAAAGTAGAGGCAGAGTGTTGAGAGAGAAACCCTTGTCCTCCTTGCCTTACTGGAAAACTTCGAAACAAACATTGCAAACGTGCAAACAAACCAACCAAATGTTTGGTATAAGGTGATGTGTAATCCCTGCTCTATTGTTTTAATTAAATGAACAGAATATCTTTGGACTTGGCTGATGTTTTCAGTTATTTTAAGCTTCACTGAAATTCTTATTTCAAAGTAGCAAGACTGTTATTTACCCTTGGGTATGAAAGCCTTTGAATCCTGTTATAATGGGAGATAAAGAGATTGTCATAAATACTTCTCAAACTCTTTGATTAATACCCTGGTTTTAGTTTTGAGGCAGACAAGCTAAATTTTAACATAAGATCCATTGCAAGGGATAAGTGATCCCAGAAGAGACATGATGGATTAATGGATGCCTGTCATCTGCTTGCCTCATTCTTCGGAGCCTTCAAGTCCAGAGATTGAAATTTAGAGGAATTTTCCAGATGTTGCAGTAGTTGCACATCAGCTTGCAAGGTTCTTAGATGGCTTCTACACTTGATTTATTATTACCTCATCTTCTCTATTTTGCTTATTACTCTTGCTTCTGTACTTTTGTATTTTCTTTCTACAGCAGATACCCTAGACTAATTTTTCAAAGGCAATCCTTTTGCTTGCTTCAACAGTAATAAATCACAGCCTCTTACTGCCTTTTGAGCTGAACATAGATTTCTGCTTTACAACTTTGGTCCACCTATAACTGAAAAACAGTGAATTTGACACACATAGAACCCTTGTATTCACAAATAAAAAAGTGGCTGGTTACTCAGCTAGCATGCAGTAAATGCTACAATTTAGACAGCATGGGTAAATGTCTTTTCCCTGTTTATCATCTTTACTTTTGTCATTTCATGCAGAAGCATATATCTTGGATAAATTAATAGCTGATTGGCTCTTTAGTACTTAATATTTCATAAATGCTAATGCAGATATTCCTCAGTTGCTCTAGAAGCTCTTCTTAGGCTGATTACTAGCTCCACTGGCTAGAGAGATGAGAAGGGGATTATTATTTATAGTTTTAGTACTGGGGAAAACTCCAGGTGCTAGTCTCCTCAACATAAAATCCTAGCATAGCTAATCCAGTGGAGGTGGGGAGAAAAATCTTACTGCATTTCCAGCTGCAGTCTCTCTTTAAAATCACAAAATCAGCATTGGTATTTGCTATAAACAGCGACTATATAAACAGTGACTACATAAACAGTGTAACAGTTACTGTTCCTCTGTTACTCTCATGTCTGTGAGAGTTTCAGGGGAACAATTTCTCCCAAAGGGACTTTATAAAGAAATTCGATTTGTCTTTGAAAATGTTATATACTGAAAAACATTTTATTGTGTATTGAAAATAAAATGTTAATGTAATGCTTTTTTTAAGTTAAGTGAGCAAGCTTTTGTTTGAAAAATAAACTTGATTGCTAGGAATCCTTGAGAGACAAAGTTTGGTAGTGATCAGGATTGAACTTCTAGCAACACAGCTGTATTGAGGAGTTGGATAAACTCGTGTCAACATCCTAGAAGTATCATTTCCAATGGACTGTTCATGGGTTTTTTGGTGCTTCCTTTCCCTCAGTTTTTCCCCTGTCCTACAAGTGAAAACTGAATGCATAGGAGCCATGGGGTTCTTGTCAGAGCCGAAAGATCAGTATCCATTTGGGCTTTAACTCTGCTCTTTCATTATTTTTCCAGCACAGACAGCCTAGATACCTTAAACTTGGTGGTTGCTGGTGCTGCTATAAACATCTGGCAGCGAAGTCTGCTGAAGGAGAGTCGTTACTGTGTGATGACAAAATTAAAGACTGCACAAATGGAGAAAATTAAGGTTGCCAGGGTTACCTTGAGGCATTTCCTGTCCGGTCTGTGCTTTGCTCTGCAGACTTGTTTGTTCATTTTGATATGGCATCTGTATGTACATAAGCTTCAGGACTTTAAAATTGCAAACAGAACTATGTCCTAAAGTGAAAGGTCTTGCTACAGATCCCAAAGATAACTCTCCCCCTCTTTTCTTTTTTTTTTATGCAACACTTTCCCAGCTGTTCTCACCACAGAGGAGCCAGTGCTGCAGAAAGCAGCTGCATTGGAAGGCTTGGTCTATCAAGAGCATCCAATAAAGGATTAGGACCTGTCAGTGAAGGAAGTTGTTTTTCTCTGTCTTTCTTTACTTAGGATGAATTGAAGGAAAGAGTATCAGCTGAAATTTTAGGTCATAAATGTTTGTGAGGGACACCTTTGCAAACAAGGTAATCTTGATCCAACTGTGTAAATGGATGCAGGGACACAGCATTGAAAGCCTAATCCTCTCACACATTTTACTAAGTCCCGTGGGAGTCAAGTGTGTCTGGCTGAGTGCCAGTAGACCTTCTTAGCGAGTTGCCCAAGGTCAAGAGGAAAATCATGGGCAAACTCATGTGCAGAATTCAGATCTCCACATCCCGCACCGCATAGGCATACTTCATCTTGGTGATGAGGATGCACTCTTATGGTTAAGTAGTTAAAAAAGCACAGTGGGTCTCTGATTTTTATTAAAATGCACGTATTATGCTCGATTAAACATATTGTAGATGATACTATGAACAGTGTATAACATTAAACATGTACATAAATCTCTGAAGTGTCACAGAAAACTGAAGATTATGAACCATACAAAATGAGCTTTCATTCCAAATTTTTATGACCTGATCATATTTGTTATTCATATGTATTTTATACATCTTTGCAATGCTTGAAATAGGGAAGAAGGCTGACTTTTCTTCCAACATGCACTTTTAAAAATGTTACCATAATTTGTGTTTAACACACTGTCCTGACACAGTGGCCACTCAGAGAGATCTTGCCCTGTCTATGCCAGTGTACAATGTTTTTTATAGATACAGTTTCCACTTCCCTGCCTCTCCACCCCGATTTATTCTCTTGGAGAAATACGATTAGTATATTAAGGAAAAAATAGCACACAACCATTTTGATAGGAGCTTTATAATTGTATTTTCTGATTTGAATTTAGTTGTCTATTTAAAAAAATGTTAGCCTAGGTTTTGTATGATACATCAAGGATGTCCTTTCAAAAAAATCTGAATCTTCAAAAACCCCTGAATCTTCAAAAAAAGCCCTCTTTCCTGCATTGTTGTAAAGGCTCGACATAAATTGGACCGTGATTCATTTTTGTGACATTTTCCATTGACATAAATGGGACTGCTCATGTGCTTAACACTGAATGTGTGTTTACTCTGAAAAATCAAAGATTAAAAATTAATATGGCTTCTCTGGTATTGATTTATTTTCCTCTGACCAGTTATACTCCAGAACTAATTCACTGAAACTGGGTTATTATCTTATGCCAGTTTGTGTTCTTTCTCCTAAAAAAAAATAAAAACCTCAAGATCAGCTGGTTGTGAAAAAGGTATATCAGCAGTATGGAGAAATCATCTGAGCTTTGCTAATCAATGTGGACTAAAGTGCTATGTCCAACAAGCTGTTTGTTTTACGGATGTTTACAGTCTCAGTAAGTGCTTTCTATGAAAGATCAAAAGTGTAAATCAGGCAGATGTGGCTTCCACCTTAAAATAGTGGCCTGCAGGTTCTTTGAAATGCTTCTTCACAGCAGACTTCAAAATGGAGTCTGAGATCTTCTGGTCTGCAGAGACCTTCCCCGCTGCTTAATTACTGCTAATCACACCAAAACATAGCCAGCGCCACGAGCATTCACTTCACTTTGTGAAATCTCGAACTTGCAAGCACAGTCTTTGATGATGTGCAGTGTCCCTGCACTAATTGCAAGAGGATTTCAAGAGCAATTTTAATTTGCTCCTTGGCTATGATCGTACACAGCTGTCATAGTTCTGCACCTGTACAATCTGCTTTCAAGTGCCAAATTCTGCAAGTCCTGGCTTTTTGCAGCACTGGATTCCGAGGTTTCATTGCTAGCTATTAGATTTATTTAACCCTTGCTAGCTATTAGTTTTACTTAACCTTTTCAATATGGCTTGGCCTGCAACAATTTCTGAAAGCTACAAAAATCTTAAACTGTGAGCACTGGAGAAGATAAGCTGAGGTATAGCTCATCCAGGTGTAAATCATGTAAACTGTATTACTTTATGTGTTGACATTTCATTCAGGTATGGGAGGACATTAGAGTGATATGACTGAGACACACTGACAAGACATGCAGAGTGTGTTGTGCTTGGAAACACTTTCTAGCAGTGGGAGTCCTGGAGCCCTCGTGACTCACTTACCAGACCACTGGCTGATGACATGGAGCTGGTCCTTCCTCTTGGCTTCCAGGTCCCCTGACCTTCCATGAAAAAAAAGTAATACATTAAATATCTTTCTTTTCACGTTAGAAATGGAATGAACCACGTGTCTACAGTTGTCAAACACAGGTTCTAGAGTCGTGGGCAGACTGGATGCAGATGTCACAGCCAGAATGTAGCCAGACTGACTCCAGTATGTCCTCACTGAGAAGAAAATTCTCCTTCTGTACTGTGCCATGCAGTTCCAACCTGGTAGAAAAATGCAAAAACTGGGTAGGATCACAGAAAGAACTACATTTCTGAATGACCTGGCTTGCCTCCTTCGTTAAAGAAGGCAGAAATCCTTTCTCCCAGGGTTGTGGTGACCAAGGCAGGAGAAACTGCCAGTGACTCCTGGAAATCTGCATCAATATAAATAAGTATCAGGACTGGGGTTATACCACACCCCAGATACACCATTTGTCCAAGAGGTTAGCACAGCCGCTTTAACTGGTGGGTTAAGCAAGTTCACTGGCCTGTAAACCTGCGTGCATTGTGGATTGTCCCATGCTTGCTTTTGCTGACTTTTTTGCAGGGGGCTGTTCAAACAGCAAAAATGTAAAATAGAGTAGACAGAGGTTAGGACTTACAAGCCTTAAATTGCAGCTAAGCCAGTGATTATAGTCGCCACTGAAAGCAATAAGTACAAAGGGATGTGAGGGGTCAT
Source organism: Mesitornis unicolor (assembly GCF_000695765.1). Taxonomy (NCBI): domain Eukaryota; kingdom Metazoa; phylum Chordata; class Aves; order Mesitornithiformes; family Mesitornithidae; genus Mesitornis; species Mesitornis unicolor. The sequence goes on along the minus strand of NW_010160702.1, from coordinate 14,696 downwards.
GAAAAGGAGGGAATGATGAAGTAGGATGAGTTGAGAGAAAAGAATCTGAGCAAGGAGATGTAAATGTGTTGGTATTTCCTCACATAGAACTTGCATGTAAAATTGTAAGTAAGGTGGAAGTTACAGATCTGTAATTCCATTGGGATTTTAGTGAACCAGGCTTCTCTTCTGTGGTTTATTACATTACCTGAATCTTTTGATAGAACTGTAACCCTGTAATTCACGGCTGATTGTAATTTATGCATAATATAAATCTGACAAGGGCTTTCAATGATACCATAAATATGAGAGCACTGGTCAAAATTAAAAATCTTGACATTTTTTATAATTAGGCTAGATACTAGCATCCATTAATTTTCATAATATATGGGGAAGATGAAAACTTGTGTTTAGATGTTAGATGTACATGTAAACAGTTATGTCCAGTATTTTGCTTTGATGGTGGTATCATTTAAGATCATTCTATGCTAAACAAGAGACTCTAAATTTTTTTGCAGGTCTATATCTGTGCATCTCACTGCACAGATCGTTGCATCTCATCTATGCATCGTGAGATCCTGAAGCATCACAAATGTATGTATTCCAGCAAACAAGAATATTTATATATACCAAACATAAAGGGCACCTGTCGTACTAGCTGACATTTGGCAATAAGCAAAAGCAGTAAATAACTAATCTGGAAATGGGTCAGTGGGTATTTCATTGTTCCTGAGCCAAATCAGTAACAGCTTGTATGTTGTATCTCTTGTCATCTTCTCTGGAGTCAATGGTGTGCCTTATTGACCTTAATAACCACTATAATAAATCCAGTAGAAATGAAAAAAACTCTGCTCTGTAATGAAAATCTGATAGCTTATCTGTCATGCTGTCCTATGTGTAGAGCTATGTTCATTCTGCTCTGTCCCTCAGGACATTGTCATTAGATATGTTGCAAGATTATGAACTAGCACAGAATTTTATATGAGGCTCATCTTGTAGCTTTTCTATATTGTGGTATTTTTCACAGTCTCTGTTTTGATCTTTAATAAATTGAATACTGCTTGCTTCTGTCTTTTATTTTTATGACTTCTTTAACTGGATAGATTTATCACCAGGGGAAGAAAAGTATAAGTAAGCAAAAGAAAACTAAGTTCATGTTGTACATCATCACTTTTCTATTCAAGTAAAATTAGATGATCATAAAAAGTCATAATCAGAGACCAGTTCCCCCATTCTTACTGTGTAAATTTTAGTCCAGGAAGCAGCTCTAAAGTGCACATTTTCCATCACTATGTAACTAAAGTACCTAAAGCTATTGATTTTGAGAGCTCTTTTAAAGCATACCTTCAGAATTATTTGGACTCCAAGTCATTAGATATAACTATGATGGTACCAGTTTTGAGAAATGAATGTTTAAAGGCTGTTTCAGAATTTCTATATTGGCACTGTTTTCCTTTCACCCTAGTTTAGTAGAAACAGAGACTCTTTACTGATTTTATATAAAGTCTGTACTTAAAGACTATAAAATCTGGTGTTTGACTGCCACTACTTGGACGACCTATTCATGCCTGCAGACCTCACTCACATTGCCATCCCTGTAGACTGTGATGTTCCTGACAAAGCATAGCTCTCTAAAGAAATAACAGCTGCTTCACAAGCTAGATTTGCACTTATGTGCTGCTATCAGGAATATTCAGTGCTGACCCTTTGTGGCAGGCTTCCAAGCAAAAACTGGATTATATTTAGAAGCTGGATAGCACCTTATTAAGTGAAAAAGCTTCATGAATACTTTATTTTGAAAGATTTCAAAAGCTGAATTCTGAGAGCAGTTGAGTCAAGAAAACGTTTGCTGATTTGTATTTCTGCATTGCATAATGTTCAAGTTTGAGTCAGGATAATTAGACATAATGTTCCCTTTTTTGGCTGCTGTTTTATCATGGTGAGCATAAAGGCCAACTGCAAAAGCTGTCATGAGATTACTGTACTGTGAGCCCTGATGATGTTCTGTCAGCATTTCAAATTTTGCTACAGAGCAATGTATAGATAAGTCTAAAGCTGAGGTCAAAGCAATTTGACAATAAACTTTTACAAAATGAAGACAATATTCTCTTTGTTGGCCTGTTTCTCAAGATGAGAATGTTTCAGTCTCCATTCTGTTTCCTGCTGGCATTATTTTTTGGAATATCAATTCTGCCTTTGTGAATTTTTTAGGAATAATGTAAGACTGGAAGAAGAAAACCTCATGAATGGATCCGATGTAGTTTGGACAAAAGATGCTGGGGGAGGACTACAGAGGAAGAAGTGGTCACTGTGAGTGTCCTGATCATGCTATCCATTATATAGTCTGGGTAAGTTAAGGTCACTCAGAAAACAAAATCTACTATTCCTGCAAAACCAAAAAGAAACCCATTTTGAATGACATTTTTAAAGCAGTAGAGACCTCTTAATTAGAAAACACTCTTGATATGTATGAACTGGGAAGCTTTACGCCGATTTTGTGCTCTTACAGACCAACCTCCTCCCTTGCTGCGCTAGCACAGCATTGCGCTTTGCAGTGGCACTGCACTGTCACATTGCACAGGTTAGGGAGCAGCTCTTGGAGCTTGGATAGGTGCAGAAGAACACCGGGATATCCACAGGACCCCAGAGTGTAGCACAAAACCTTCTTCTTCAGAGACCTGTTGTGGTTTAAACAGTTGTTCTATCACCTGATGACTCCTTCCCGCACAGAGAAGAGAATTAGGAAAAGGAAAGGAGACCTGTGGGTTGAAACAGAAATAGATTTAATGAAATAATAAGAAAAAAACAGTATTAATAACAGTATAAATGTAGGGTACACAAAATTAGGCAATATAATAGTTGCAGGCTGCGATGGTTACAAAGAGATGAAGTAGGCCTCATGCGTATGATGACAGGCAAGTCCCTTATGGGCTAGCAGCCATCAAACAAAGAGGGCTATCCTCAGGAAACTCCCCACTTTATAGTGAGCATGATGCTTATAGTATAGAACAATTTTTGTTGGCCAGTCTGGGGTCAGCTTGGGATCAACTTCTCTGGGTTTCCACTCCCCCAGCTTCTGCACTTGGTTAACTCAGGAGTCCTAAAGACTTTGATCACTGCATACCAGTGCTGGCCAAAAAGTAAAACAAAGCTTCTTATCACTTTGTTCCCACGAAATCGAGTACTGTAGTCTTTGCAGACATGCAGTGTTCCTGAATAGAAAATGGATTCTATGACAACATCCCACAAAACCAGGACAGGGCTCCAAGCTGCAGCACAGTGGATAGGCATGGCTTAGGCAGAAGTGAAAGGATTTATGGATTTGCCCTGTTCACAAAGCAGTGTGTACTAACAAGCAGTTGCAGACTGAGGCTTGAGCAGCAGCTACTCGGCTGAAATTGGAGCTGCTTTCCCACTGCATCACTGTGCAGAGTGCAGCCTGTTTGAATGTAATTTTTCTCTCAGTTACACAGCTGTAAATTCCAGCACAGCTTTAATAAGACTGCAGAAGTAACTTCCAATTAGATAAAAATAGCATTGGGTGTATTTCATAAACATTGTTATCTACTGTAAATGCTTTAAACAGGAAGGATTTGAAAATTAACATTTTAAATTGCTCACACAACACTTCAGGTCCCTGGGTTTTATTGCTGAACAGTAGTTAGGTGTTTTAAGGGCCACCTTAGGCAAGATTACTGTCACTTGATCCAGTTCAATGAAGACTTAAGCATAAGCTCATCTTCATGCAGCTGAGACATCATGCCAAGCCAGACGTGCAGTGTGAAGCATGAGGCTGTGAACCACTGCCCGGACTGCTTGCTGTGGCGTACACACAGGACACCCTGCCTTAGCATGGGCTCCAGACAGCTCCAAAAGCCCACTCACATGGCAATAATTGGGAAACCAAAGGTACCTCTTAGCAACAGTAACTAACTGTTAGGCAGAGGTGAATATGTGAGGAATGAGAAGAAAACCCTTGAAATGCTTCACAAGGTTCCTAGCTTGTGAGCATATTGAGGGCATCATTTCACCGCGTGCATAACTGATTTGCTCAACAGATCCCTGCTCAGACGTTTCAAACTATATTACGGTTTTACATCTAAATATGGAAACCTTTTGTTTTTAAATTTTCTCCAGCTTGGGTTCTTTTGAAATCACTTAGACTATGAAGAATGATTAACTGTAAAATTAAAAATACTTACTTTACGCTGTAGGATTAGTTATGCTTTTAAAGCTGGATTGCTATCTTGCTGAGGTCAGGCCAAGCATTGGGTAAACATAAAATGACAATTCTGATTGAAGTATTCTGACAAGAAGAATCCTTTATTATCTTATTTATATGTCCATACCTTTAAATGTCCATTTCCTACATGTCATGTATTCAGTGCAGCATGAAGGCAAAGGAGGCCTTACAAACACTACCTCACTTCAGCAGTGTCAGTGTCACTAAGTGGAGACTTTGCAATGATTGTGACTATTAGAAGGTCCCAGTACACATCAAGCACAGTAGTAGAAGAAGGTGACTTTCAGTACAAGGCTTGAATTATTTATCTCCTTTCCCTAAAGGCAGGTGGTCTCCATAGCAGTAATCCTGCTACCTGAGTAACAGGAAGAGTTGAATTTCTAATCAAGCTAAAGCACCCAAATGTAAACACAGTGCTGAGCCCAAGATGTGCAGTCCTTTCATCTGTCATTTCCTGGGAACAAAAGAAAACCAACTGCAAGGGTGTTAGCGCTGTGCAAAGAGAAGTGACAGGATTTTATGTCAGACAGAGAATCTGAAGACAGGCTAGATTTCTGTAAACAAATCACTCCAGCTGGCTCCTCAGATCTGCTCCTCAGTCCACAGGTGAGGTCTGCTGTGCCCACGGCTGACATATCCCTGCTTACAGGGACAGGGTGAAGTGACAACTTACAAACCAGTCTGTGGTCTGACTGGGTGTGAAGAGAAGAATACTCAAAGGCTGCCAAAACCCTGATTGTTCCCTGTTAGAAAATCTCGCTGGATAACCTCATGAAATGATAACTTGGTTGCTGTTCATGTTTCTTGGTGTTGCAACAAATGACAACTGGATCTGGAAACTTCCTTATGTGAAGAAAAGTGAAGAGCTTCACTGGTTCCAGGATTATTGGCTCAGGATGGGTCCCAAACCACAAGAACTTCAGTCATCGAGTGAGTCAGTATCCTCTGAGGATGCCATTAATAACAGGAAAGACAAAACACACAACCCTAATTTAGCACACATTTTATTCCTGACAACACTCAGCTTCATCTTTTGATGTTTGCTTTAAGATGTTAGCTTTTTCCCCAAGAAAGGATTCACCTATTTTTCTGAAGATAAGAGGAAACCCTCTCCCATTACTGCTAGACAAAAGGTTCCCTAAATATCAACCTACAAAGCTGAACTACTTGTCCCTTTTCAGCTAGTAAAGTTTATTTAGGTTGGTCAGCAGCAAAGGCTGCTCTGAATTCAATTAGGCATTTTTATTTTTAGTCAGGACAAAATACCCTTCAGATTTGTTTTCAACAAGAAATAGTCTAGAAAATGGTTGGGCTCAATAGTATTATAGGTCTTTTCCAAACTAAATGATTCTGTGATTCTATGAAAAGACAGATTACTGCTCAGCCCACAAACAGTGGCTGCTGTGCTTTACCTGGGCATGGAGAAAGGGCTTGATTTCCTGTGGGTTTCACTCTGATAAATGTGACTAGGAGGAATACCACTATTCTGCTCACCCTCCAGATGTCAGCTGGCCTTTCTGCCAGATTTCTCTTCAGATTATTTC
>NW_010160702.1:0-8919 GCF_000695765.1 Mesitornis unicolor | reverse complement strand
ATCTGACTTGACTCTGCTGGGATTTTCACAGGAACTCGTTGGTCTTTGCTTCCTCTCTGAAGAGGTTTCCACTTACTTTTGAAGTTTTTAAACTTGGAGAAGAAAATGTGCTAGATGCAGAAGAAGAGAGTAGCTGTGTTGGAGGGTTTCTAGAAGGCTTTGGAATGTTTTTGAGTAAAAACCTCCTGTATAGTTTTCTAATGGAAAAAAATTAGGGACATAATAACTGAAGGGCCAAACCTACATATACCATGCTGTTGTATTCAAACTTTGGCCCACAAACACAACAAAATCTTTCCAGCTGTGGAATTTTGAAGTGCTTAGGGGGGAAAAAAAGTTAAAATAAGAGTCACTATATTCCACTGTGTCTGGAATTCTACCTATTTGTAACAGTTGGGCAGAAAAGGCATGAGGTTCTGGTAGTGCACCTGCTTGGATGCATCCCCACAGGTGTTAACTGTTTTGAGAAAGTATTTGCAAATATCGTAGTGCAACTTATTTCCCCGTTTCCCTTTGAAAGCCCATTGGAATTAGGGGGCTTGCTACTGTCATGTTGCTGAAAAACACCTGTTTTGCTACTGTGTTTGTTACTCAAATGTTAACAACTGTATTTATGGAATTGTTCTCTATTTTGTGTTTACAGTTTGCTGCTGCATCCTGTACAAATCCTGTAATTCATTGAACAAGAAAAGAATTTGAATTGCTACAGTTTTATGGGTACTAGGGGAACTATATGCAGTAAAGTAGTCAGGATAAGAATCAAGGGAAATAGAAGATATGGTCTCATATATCCTTTAACAAGCCTGGAACTAAACATCACTACCATGTCTTTCCAGTGGGTTAGTTTTCATATGTTGCAAGTAAACACAAACACCAAATACTGCTACAGGCAGACTGCATGCCAAGAATGTAGCTAGTCTGGGCTTGCTAACTTCCCCAGCTTCCTCTAACATCTCAAGCTGAAGTGCTTAGTATCTGTGTACACAAAACAAAGGTTTTCCTATTTCTAAATGGGGACATAAACTACCTCAGCAGCCTTTGATACTATTCTGGGACAAGAAGCTGATGTAAGCCAGGAACTTTGCTTTTGTTTGTACCAAAGAAATGGCATGTTTATCCACTTGAATATATTCAGTAAATAAGCAAAGCTATAAAGTCATACTTCAACTGAGACCTAAAAACATCCTAAAATTATGCATGAATAAGATGTTAATGCAAAACAAGTGTATTTGGGCAAAAATTTAAGTTAACAAAATAGAAGGTATTGCATTTATGCAATACCAGAGAAGGTTTTGAGAGGATTTCAGGAAAGATTTGTTAAGATGTAAATGTGATTATGGAAGGATACAATGACCAAATTTCATTTTTGTATTATTAAGTGTAGTTTTTAACACACTTCTTAAGATCATCTTCCTCTATGATGTACAGGTTTGCAGTATTCTGAGTGTCTCTCTAGGACTGTGTGGTTGCCATTTAAGCCCTCCCAGAGTTTGTGGGAAGTTCTGTCTGCCTTGAAATGAGTATTTTGCTCTCCTGTGCTATGAAGGGATTTCTTGATTTCAGATGCAGCAAGGAATCTAAGGGGAAGTATATTTCTTCACCATGGCAGATACATGGAAAGAAACTTCTAACAGAAAAGCACGGACGGACAGTATCAATTATCCCACAGGGTGATAAAGTCTAAATATCTGAAAGGCATAAGCTTCCCCTGAAGAACAAAGGACTGTGAAGGCTGTTTCTCCTGGATCTTTGAAGTTGTGATCTGGTATGAGGAATAAATGCAATGCAGAGCACCCTTGTGCAGAGAATTAGTCAAAATCAAAACTTTTTTTAGTCAAGGCTCTTTTAAGAAACAAAACCAAAACACAAATCCAGAAAAGTTTCGATCAGTTCCTCTGTCCCATTTGCTGCACTGACCCATGGAGACATAATGTCTACATAATGCTACACAAGCAAATGGCGCAGGGAAATGGGACTGTATCTGTAGAGTGAAACACCATGCTGGAGGCCCATTGTCCATCCTAGGTGCAATTCAGGAGGCTGTATTTAGGGCTAGCTCTAATCTGACCCAGTCCTGAACACCCTTTAGCTGGTAAGACCATTTCTGGAGCAGATCTTTAAGCTTAATTTCCTACAGAGGGCATGCAGTTTGCATGCTCTGGGACGGCTCCCCACCATGAACCAATGCATGAGAAGCAGGAGAGACCTGGAAACTCACTTCTAAGGTGCCAAGCTGCAAGGCTAAGGCAGGCTTACACTTAGCACATATTACAGCTGAGGGAGCACTGAATGGTGGGGATAGAGGGTGGACATTGTTTAAACCAGCCTGACACCACAAGTGGGAAGGCAGCCTTTGATTTATATTTGCTGACTGAACAGCTACAATGGCTTAAGATACAACAGGCCCTCACTGGGGTTTGCTGCCCTTTTACTGAAGATTTTTCCTTTCATAGCACTGCCAGTGGCAAGGAAAGTGTGAGTGTTCCTTGTTTGCCTCAGTAGAAATAAGGATGACCTAGTTTAAATTGCTAGGGAAAGTGTTTTGAACTAACCTGGCTCACACCGCACTGAGGCAGCAAAAGGTGCCCTCGCAGGTTCCTCTGCTGGGCCCTGATCCAGGGGTGGTAACCTTCAGAGAGGGGTGGCAATGTTTTACACGGGTCTAACTACCTGATAATGAACATGTGCATCAACTGTGACTGCAGGGTTTGCAACTGTAAGTTGCTTTTAAACACATGCCTTTAAACAGGCTTCCTGAGTGAAGACAGGAAAACATATTCACAGTCTGATTCAGAAGGAGATGAAAAAGGCTTTCATTTCTTTTTATGCTTTTTCTTATGCCTTCCTACTGTCTTTGCCCCTTAACTGATTCTAAGATTTTTGATAGCTTTTGTCTGTCACTCCTTTGTTTTTCTTCCAGCAGATGTCTTCATGTGATAAACCAATGCCTTGTACAATACAACTTTCCTCTGTTGCTGTCTTATCTGAAAACTATATTCCAAGCTGATACACAGAATTAAAAAGAATAGGCTGCAAGTAAGATTGTAAGAGAAGAAGAGCTGGATGAAATGATGCTAGCGAGGAAGAAATGCAGCAGCGATCTTAAATGAGATGAAGACTCAATGAGGCTCAGACAGCCAAGGGTGCCAGAAGGCGCACATAGGGAATAGCCTGCCATCGCAAGCAGTGATGCTGCCTGAAGGGCCCAGTAGGAAGCAGGTTGCTTCATGCTACAAGGGATGGCGTGAAGAGGCGGCCTAAGGATCATAAGCAAGGGAGAGCAAGGCTATGAACAGGTATTGTCTGGAGGCTGAGTAGAACTCAGGAAAAGTAAAAATATGGAGAGTTAGAAAACTGTTCATCTTCATATGTGTGCTGCCAGCTGTCAAATCAAGAAGTAGCTCTGTGTCTTTGTGATAAAGGGGTTGGAGTCTGTGAAGTGATCTTTTGAGATCTTGTAATAGAGACCATTTTGTTATGTGAAAAATAAAACTGAGAATCTCCAAGGTAAAGGTTCTGGTCAGAAACTGAGTATAGCAACACGTATTTACTGCCCTTCGCCAAACCCCAAGGTGATAGGGTTAAATTCACCATTGTATGGCAATCCAGCTCCATGATAAGAGTTTTGGCTTTGTATACCCCAAACAAGGAATGGGCCTGCTGTTTTGGATATGTGGTCAGCCCAGCAACACAGAAGGTATCACATTCATGCTGTCTGTGATTGTTGTGTGGGACTTCTACAGTTGTTTTTTTATTCTCATCCACACCTTGTATTTGCACTGAAACTACAGTCAAGGGAATTAGCGTGTAAAGAGGTCAAAGTGATGGAAGAAGCTGCTTGGATCCAGAAGAGAGAGGCAGGCTGAAGAAGCCAAGAAAACGTCTCCCAGCTTTTTTTCTTCATTCCTATTGGGAGTTTGTTTACATAAAAAGAAAATGTTGAAATGACTTTATGTTACAGTAGCTATAAATGAAGCTGTTACAAAAATCTGCCAGCTCTACACTTTTTATTTATTTATTACCCCTAGAGGTTAATAACTAAAGTTCAACTGTGAGCATGAATAATTAATTTGATCCATTGCTTGTCACACTTAAAGGCCAGGCTCATCCTGGCAAGACTTAGTTCAGCATAACAGGACCTGATGCTAAAGTATCTCGTATCTCACAGAGTTCACCACTGTTAGTCAGACACTTAACTCCCGATACAGCACATGGGCAGAGGTGGCTTACTACAAGCCAGATTCAGAAATAGAGGAAGGCTGTACAGCCCTGTTGTTGGGTACTCGGTTGAAGAGAATATATTAATTATTTTGAAAGCTAGGACCATGACCTGGAACTGGCTTTGAAACCCGAGCACATCTTGAGAAGGAGTCATGATGGACGAGAACGCGAGGAATCTGGGTTTTTTTGCTCTGCACAGATAATGATAATTTTGGCTGGAGCAGTATTTGCTTTCATTGTATCCTTCCAAAGTTGCATGGTAACAAACTGTGCTGTGTGCTAGCAGTTTGCCTGTTCACTGTTACCCACTGCAGAAATACTTGCTTCTCCAATAATGCCTTGCATTTAAGTTCGGAGATTTTATTGGACTATTTCAATACCAAACATCTTGTCTACCAAAAGTTAGTTAGCTGAAACCTGACTGGAGCTCATAAGTGCAATAGCAGCTCTGGAGAATAAACACAAGTAGTGGGTAAACTCCTCTTTTGAAGTAAGTTTAAAGAAAAAAGAATTCTTACCATAAATGTAGACCATGCACAAAGCCACCCTGAAAGGTGAAAAATCTGAGAGCAAAGTTTGGAAGTAGTACTGGATGCAATGGGGCCTTGAACTGTGAGCAAAGAAAGACACTGTCTCATTTTGGTGAGACGAAAACTTTTAATTTTGATTTCTTTTCATTAATAAGATTGAATAAACTGAATATATAATTTAATTCTTTGAAAACAATCCATGTGTCCCACAGAAGGGGTAGCAGTGCTGTGGGGTAAGGCAGATAACCTACTTCAGCACAGTCAGTAGGGGAAAGGAAAGCTCCTCCAGAAAGTGATGCAGAGGGAAAGCTTTTGTGCAATAAACTTGTCAGGCATGCAAAAACTTAAATCTCTCAGTTCAATGATACCACTGTGGAAAAATGGAAACTATAAAAATAAGGTAAGCTAGGCAAGAAGAAAGCATCATATACATGCTATGAAAACTCATCAGCTTTTTAAAAAAATCATAGAATATAAAGCTTTTGGGCATAAAGATGTCCCCCATGGATTTTGTATTGTGGCTGGGGCAATCGAATGAATGTTTGCTTATTGAACGGGGTGCAGGATTTGTGATATGCACATTGTCATTGACAGTAAGACATGATAAAGATGTGGGGCTTGCAACAGAACAACCTGTTTGGTTTCAAACGCAGTTTCTGTCTTGGCCTTGAGGGCACTGCAAGCCCTGACCATCCTTGCCCACCACCCCAGGGCTCCCCCCACACTGCCCATGGCCTGGTGCTCCCCAGCTGCCCTGCTTCTGGCTGGGCAGTGGGATGGGCCCTGGCTGCCAGGCTCTGCCACAACTCACCCTGGGGAGCCCCTGATGGTCCCAGCCTCAGGGAGCCACAAGCTCCCACAGTGTCCTGACAGTTTTGGTAGATGAGAACGGAGGGAAAATGTACTTTGAAAAATGGACATCTAGAATTTGACCAAGTGTGCGCAGGGTACTGAATGAGTTAATGGTTCATTGGGGTGCAATCATGTCTATGAACTTTTGTAATAAATGAAGTGCAATAATTTTTTTAAAAAAGATCCTACAAATTGGGTCTGTGGAAATTCCCTGTGAAGAAACATGGCTCAGGTGAAACATACGGTTTATAGAGAACTCGGCTTCAGTCAATAAGTTGGTTTTGCCTCCAGAGCAGAAATGGAGAGAGCTGCATGCTATGGTAGATTTGTAGTCATTGATAGAGAAAGGGGTATTTGTAATCTATTATAAAAGTCCAGAGTCTTATGAAAGTTGCAGCTGCTAAGATTATTTCGGAGCTAAGGGAGGAAGAGATGTCTGTCTTCTGTTGGTCATTTTGGGCAATGGTGAACTTTAACAACTACTGGTAGAGGGAAGAAAGGTCAGAAATGCTGGGTGAAGATGTGACCTGACCCCTGTAATGTAGCAAATGTAATTGAAGAATATTAAAATGGTCTGACATACTGGCTGAGAGTAAAGTCAAGCTAGCAAATGCCAAAGTTGTACTGCATGGAGCAAGAGAGAGGCTGAGGCAAAGGGGCCTGCTGACCATCCACCTCACCACCGACCATCCGCACGAGAGGGGAAAACTTCTATGGCTTGCGAGGAAACCTCTCATCAGGGAGGTGGACCTGAGCCTTCGGTCCATTTCTGGTCCTTACTCAGCCTGAAAACTGAGCCAGCATTCATGTGTGCAGCTTCAAAAGGAAGTAATTTACCTTAGGCACATAATCAGTGACGGAATTTCTACCGATTAAAAGAAAATTGGAGCTGTGCAGAACTGGCCAAGTCCCCAGATGTTCATAGATGTATGGAGCTTTGTACATCGTATCTGTGGGGTTTTCCAAATTCCAAAACAATTGCATAAAACAAGTAAGAAACCAGTTTGGGGTCATTTTCGGAGCGGGAAAAGGAAACGTCATGTTTCAAAATCCCTTTCCTATGAAACACAGATGCTCGCCCTTACAAACTGTGAGTGGGACTCACACAAGGAGAAAAGAAAGAATGAGAAAAGGAAGAAGTTTGTTGGAGTGACCCAGCAAGCTGCTCTTCCCTTTTTCTCTGCTCCCTGGATCCCTCTTCCTAGACCACTCCTGCTTGTGCTTTTTTGCAGTTGTTCAAAATCCTAAGAAAAGTCTTAAGAGTTTTATAGTCTTTTTGCAATACATCCATACCACAAGAGAATACTCATTCTTCCTGTGATACACTTTTAGGCGGCATAAATCTGGTCCTATTCCATTGGTAATGGTTTCTTGTAATTGACTGAAATACCAATTTAAAAAAACACAGGCTGCTTTTATTGGATGACAAAGTTTTCATGAATTCCTACGTCGTTGTGCTCCGTAGACCTCAGTACGTGCAATGCAGTAACCAGACGTGTGTTACATTCCAATGGCATGGTGTCAAATGAAGTACTCAATCAGAAGTCAAACTAACTTAATAAATACCCCTGATCTGACTCAGCTCTCCCCAGATTAGGACTCGTCTCAGAGGGGAAGCTTTCTGGCACAGTGATTGTGGAAAAAAACACATTCCCCCAGAGTAATTCTGGAAGTGTGGTTGTTCGGAATACAGTTACAGAGCTTCCATATTGGGATTTATACTGTATAATCTACAGTAGAATAGCTCTTTAGGCTAACTTCACTGCGAGTTGGTACTGTGTAAACAGGCAAATTCAGGTGAAATCCTGTGCAGACCTTCAAAGGAACTGTAGGAAGGTTCGACCTATATACCTGGGTGTAGAGCCTAGGGGAGGCTGGAAAGAGAAGTACCACCCGTCCCCCGAGAGTCTCCAGGAGGCTGCAGCGTGTCCTATGGGATGTCTCCCAGCTGGGTTTGGCAAGCTGCAACAGGGGTGCTGCCCAGGGGACTCTGTGCTGAGGTACAAGCAAGGTGGGAAGAGTTTCTGCTTTTGCTGGCAACAGCCGTGGTGGATGGCCGTGGCAAGGCGAGATGGGGGGAGCTGCTGATCTATAGAAGATGGCCACGTCCTGGGCAGTCGTCACCTTCCTGAAGGCTTCCCTCCTCCTTGTCCTTGATGGGGCGGGCAGCCACAGCCCTCCCATGCAGGCTCTAACAGGTACCCAGAAAAGAAAGTCTCTCTTGTGCTGGTTTGTCCCAGCTCTAATCCTTGATGGCACAGCAGTTTGCCTGGATGTCACTGTATGAACCTCCAAGACCAGCAGAACCCCATTTTGGACATTACATATCTCAAAGCCAAACCTCTTTTATGTGCTCTCCTCCTCATTCAGATTTTTTTCTTTTTGACACAAAGATGAAACAAGGTTTTACCTTGTGTAGTGTATGTATTCTTAAACTTGCTTTTAAAATGGTGCTTGTTGTGCTCTACACGTTAGCTCCTGTGACATCTTAAAAAAATGAGAGTTGCACACTTGTGATTATTTCTGGTATCAAGGGCTGATCTGCTGTATTGCTACTCAAAGGCTCAGGCTCCCAAAGCAATGTTAGGATTCTGCCTGTGAACATAAGACTGAATACTGCATTTACTTTCTTTATGGCTCTAACTTATTTTTTATGCTTCTGTACTGTGAATGAAATAGACCCTTATCTGCAAGATTCAATTCTCCTTTCCTGTGTACCTCGTGTTGTTACTTACTGCAGGGTAAGAGTGCAAAACGATGATCAAGAAATGTTTCCAAAACAAAAGAACACTTTATATCGGCTTTGCAGAAAGGTAAGGGACTGAAAAGCTTTGGAGGGAGCTGCTGAAGGAACCATCCCTCGGAGGTGGCCCGAAGGCTGCTTTCATCTGTGCAGCTCTCTCCGCGCGAAGCCATGACTGTCGCAGTGAAGGTGCACAGGTACGGCCGACAAGAGGCCGTACTCAAATTTGCCACGAACTTCAAGAAGGGCACGTTGCACGCCAGGGCAGCCTGCAAGTATATATTCTTTAAAAGTCGCTTAACTTCGTCAGTAACTTTTGCGGGATGGTAGGATCGACTTTGCATGGCTTTGTGTTCCCAAACAAGGGAGCGGAGCGCAGCCCCAGAGCGGCGGCGAGCTCCGCTGCCCGCGCTCCTACCGGATCGTGTACCCCGGGAACCCGCACCGTGGGGCAGCGGAGGGACGGGGCGGGAAAGTGGATGGGGGAGCTCCGGGGGTCACTGCCCGCGCTCCGGCCGGGGCGGGGCGGGGGCGCGGCGCAGGGAGCGGCGCGGCTCCGGCTCCGCCTCTGCC
>NW_010160701.1:0-460 GCF_000695765.1 Mesitornis unicolor | reverse complement strand
CAGGGCATGCCTCTTGCTCTCCCTGGCACCGCCCCTGACCAGTGCGGCCCCAGGTAGGGGTAGCGTGGCCCCGGTGGAGGTGGTGCAGACCTGGACTCAGCCTGGCCAAGTCAGCCCCAACTTAAGCTCAAGCCCTGCTGCAGCTCCAGCACAAAAGAGAGATTGAAATTCTACAAGAACCAGCAGAAGAAACCTGCAGCAGAGAAAGGAGTGGGGCCCGAGGAGAACAACTTTGAAGAACACCAAGGTCAGTTTGAAGGAAAGAAAGGAGAGGGAAGAGAAGGAGGACGCAGAACCCAGGTTTCCCCTTTGCAACCCATGGTGAGAGCTGGGTCGACTGGACATGTGTGAGGGAACTGTGACCAGGGGCAGCAGCAGATTGGAATTTTGTGAACTTGGAATGCAGCAGTTTCTGTGTGTGAGGGAAAATGCAGCTGTGGGCAAACCCATATTGGACTTT
>NW_010160700.1:0-8249 GCF_000695765.1 Mesitornis unicolor | reverse complement strand
ATCATCATCATCATTATTATCATTATTATTGTTTACTGTTAAGGCCATTTTACGTATTGAAACGAACCTCTGCAGGTCAATGATTTTCCATACTGAACACAACCATATAAAAATAATTTTTAAAAAATTTAAAAAGCGATGCAAAGAACACTGATTAAAAACTCAATGAGACTGGTAAAAAAAAAAAAATCAAACTTCCTCTTTTGCTTACCAATCATTAGTAAAATTGCTTCCACAAAAATAAATATAGCTGAAGAATGAAACTCTGAATTATTTATAACAAAATAACAAACCTGACAGTGACATTATTCTGCATGTGCATGTGCGTGGGTTTCTTAGTTTGTTTTTGAACGGGATCTGCAAGTCAAGTCTCAAAAAAACATTTTAAAAATCCCAGTGCAAGCTTCCTTCTTGTGTAGACACTGGATTGGGCACCCACCTTTGAAAACCGGGTGTTGATTACACCACTTATTTTCTCTATTAGATATTCAACCAGTCTGAAACTGTCACATATTTCAATTCTAATTATCTGCCAAGTTAAACTACACTTGTAAAACATGACATAAAAAGCTTACTGTAGTCCTTGTTGCATATTACGTTTTCTTTTCTTTTTTATTTTCACATCTGAGAGCTTCTGGGGAGGTTTTGCCACGTGCCGTACAGAAGAGCTGTCAGAGTCCATTGCATTTTGAGCGTCTGAGACATCTTCAGTGCTTGAGCTGATGCGTTTAGAGGGTCTACGATGCAGCGTTTTGGTTATGCTCCCTGAAGTCTCAGGTAATGATCGTTTCTTTGCAGAATTCTTCACACTGTCTATTAAATTCTGCAGTGCTTTTACAGGAGTGATGTTATTTGCACTAGCAAGTGACTCCACCGCTTGCAATACATTTTTAAGTTTCTCAGACTTATCCAACTTCTGATCCACAGAAGTCTGTGATTTTCGACGCTGGGGTGAGGTAAACACCTCACTCAATTGTACAGGCTCTCCTTCGAGCCCTTCTTCTCCAGGTTCACTGTCAGAACCCTCCCTGCTTTGCAACTGAGGCTTTTTATCATTGCTTTCCTTGCTAGATTTTCTAAGCTTCTTCCTCGGACTTTTTGCCGAGGCTGCTGTGTCTTTTGAAAGTTTCTGCTTAGCAGGTTTTTTTTTGGGAACTAAATGCTGAGCAGCTTTTGAAGCCGACTGCAAATACTTGGAAGACTTGAGATTCTTTTTTGGACTAACAGTCCGCTCTTGCTGATGCTTAGCTGAGGGCACAGGCGAATCCTTGCTTGGCATCTCCTTTGTTTCACGGTGCTCTGCATCAGGCGCTTTTCTTTTCAATCCAGACGGTGACAACAAAAGTTCTGCGGCTTTTGGTTTCCAGAACTTGCCCTTTTTCTGGTGTGAAGAGCCTTGAACAAGTGCATCCTTTCTAGTTATTCCTATCAATACACAAAACCCTTGGACGTTAGTATCTTTTACCCATTAAAACCTGAAGGAATGTTTTGACATTTCAACACATAAAAATAAAACCAAGGATCATTTTACAAAAAAAGTATCACAGAACCAAATTTTCCCCTGAAGGTTAAAAGAAGGCTTTCTCTAAACTGTAGTGTATGAAAAACTCAGAGCAGAACTTCTGATGTACTTCCAGTATTTCCTAGCAGAAAAATAAAAGGGGCAAAAATGTTACATTCAATCTGCTTTCCAGTTTTCACTGCTTCCTTTTACAAAACCTTTCTCAAATAATTCCTAAAAACTGATCCCTTCCAGTTCAAACCACATTACCTTAAAATCCTTTCTCTGGGGAGAGCACCAAAAGCTTGTGGGTACCTACCTTCTTTGCCTGCTCATAAGAAAAGGCAACACTGCTAACTTAATTTTTAAAGTCCTAACAGGAATGGCTAGGGGAATAAAAAAAACCAGCCAAGACAATAGGTCTCACTGCATCATATACACCCAAACCAAACTCCACAACCGAAACATCATTAGGAACCCATTAACATCTCTCATCTACCGTATTCTCATTTCCCAATAAACCACCATCAAAAAAAAATCCAGTGATACAACCTGGAAGAAGTACAAAGACCTGTTAAATAACTTACCCTTACGAGTACTGCTTTGCCTTGGAGATTTTAGGACCTTTCCTTCAGTGTTAGAGGAGACCATGTCCGATTCTGATGTTCTTTTGGAGTCCTGTACTTGGACATCCAAGTCACGCATTTTCTGTTTACTAAGTGCTTCAACCTCTACTTTTCTGTTCTTCCCTTTCTTACTCCCCGTCTTCACCTTTTCAGAGGGTTGAGATTTCAAAACAGAAGTTGCAGAGCCACCTTTTATTGACTTTTTGTTCTTGCGAGGTATTGAAAACCAAGAATGAACAGATACATCATCTGATTCATCAATTAAAAATTCACATTCGCTTTCTACTTCTATATCTTGATTTTTCACAGGAGGAGGTAACGGTGGTGATATGACAGCTGAATACCTAAAGAAAGGAGGGACGAGGTATTCAAATCATTTGGAGGAAAAAAAAAATGGAGTTTCAATCTTGCAAATCCAGTGGTGACTACAACACCTAAATGTGCTACAAGACATTCCTCAGAATAATTGTTATAAAGTCCATCGTTTATTGTCCTTTATCTTGCAAAAAAGAGTACAAGGCTTGCATTTCCTTTCTTTGGCCTCGCAGTCATACCTCATGATTTCTCAGATGCTGGATAGTCAACTTCCTACCTAAGTGGTCAGACCCATACCTGAAAAAGACTGCTCCATCACTGCTAACTTCGAAATCACAGAAGGTTTTCCTGAGTCCTCCACCCTACCTATCAAAACATCTCAGGCTCAATCTGAAATACCATTCAACAGCTACATACGATTCTACTGGCAGACAAAAGCAAAAGCCGTGTTAGATATTAATAGCATAAAACTTGCAAACAACTATTCAAGCCCTTTCTCAAGGTGTCAGTAATGATGGACTATCCCAAAACAATTGTCCCAGACCACATTTCTAGATACAAGGACATTGGTCCAGCACTCAGGACTAGGTTTTACTAGCAAAGTGTGTGCTATAGTAAGCCTTAAAACAAACCTTTTCCCAGGTATTCCTGTTGTTACAGCTGCTAGGGCAAGGGAAGAGAAAGACAAGTTCCCTTTCCGTACAGAAGACGCAGCACTATGTCCTGTTCCTTGTGCAACAACCTGCTCATCTCTCACAGATCGATGTTCTTCCAAATTTTGAACTTGCACGTGGCTCTTCACTGCAGCGGAAGCATTTTGGTCATCAAAATGTAACCTAGATATGAAAAACATTCACATACGATGCTGTAAATTCTGAGTGTATGTTAAAGTACTGTTTGGATGGACAGGTGCTCTCATTTTCTCCTGTTGACAGTGTCTCACTTGTTATGAATGAGCTTTCTTGGCCGTTTGCTGGAACACAGGGCAGTGGTACTACTTCCCAGCATAGCAGCAAGTGTCCAAATCAATAAAGCAACAGGGGGTCAGCTTGTGAATTTTGCACAAGACAAGTTTCTGATTTAAGGAGAATGTGCTTCAGAAATTGTGTTTCCCAGACCCTAGGTGTACTCTCTTCCCAGTCTCACTCCATCATGTGCCAATGAGACTGCTGCCAGCCCTCTTCTATCCCCTACCCTGGAGATTCAGTCCTCCAGGAAAGCAGATCAGTGGCTGGGACCACTGGCCACTATTGCAGCTGGGCTTCAAATTTTCCAAAGAGGAGATAATGACCACAACTGAAGTTGTTTTACTTCAGCAAACGTTTTGTTAACTTTTAAGGTCAACACTGTCAACAGGATTCACTGAAAAAGTCTGGACTATCTGAGAAGCTGATACTTTTCCTGCAAAAGAAGGAGTTCAACTCTATTCTGACAGGCTTTCTGCACTTGGGTACTGCAATTTTGGGAATTAACCAGAATATTTCATAAAAAACAATGCTGCCCTTTCTAAATCCAGATGTGGAAATCTTCTAAAAACTTTGGAATTTGACTGAAACCACCATGTTTAGTTTACCCTAAAGGCAGGGGGCAGGACGGGACCATCATGTTCAGCTCTACTTACACATGTTCAGGAGAACTTTTCACTTCCTCCACAAGAATGGGTGATCCAAAGGACTCATGATCATCCTCAGAGTCCAAAGGTTTGGCAGGACTGTTGTGCAGTGCCTCGACATCTTTTGATATATCTGTTTTTCTCTTAGATACAGGAGACTCTGTTGGTTTAGAATCAGCTACGTGATCGTGTGTTGCAGGCTTCAGAGGTGATTCAGGTGACCATCCTGCCATATATATTAAATAGGTTTATCTCCTCAAAACCGTACAAAATCCCAAGAAATAGTTACCCCAAAAAGCTTAATAATAGTGCTACCGACCTCTGCTGCTGACTGTTGTTGATGATGATGATGCAGCTGAAGACTCTACAGAATTACTGACTCTTTTCACGGAGTTAGTTAACCCTGCATTTGGCTGTCATGGTCGATAAAGAATAATGAGACAAAGTAAAATATTTGATAGAGCAACAGTATTTTGACAGAAACATAAATTTCTACAAAACACGGCATTATTTCCTTCCCTTAATCCTTACTCATGTGAAGCACAGTTCTACTTTAACAGAACGCTTCAATTTTCTATCATGTAGGACTTAAAAACTAACAGTAAAATTTAAAGAATGGGTACACTATGTACAGTAAAAATCAATCTGCAGCTTTGAACAGACATCCTGCCAGTCCACAAGCAAGCTATTTATTCTTTTCATTAGAATTAATTAATTTAACAATTTAATTCACCTTTATTTAGGCCAGGTTGAGGTTTTGCAAGAATTATTTTGAGATTATACTGTATTCTAACATCAGACTAAAGTAAAAAACCACCATGATAAAGGATGCTTGTTCTCAATGCTGCCGTTAATAGAATATCCTGTTTTTGCAAAAAGACAGTAGAACTAAAACATTAAAACTAAATATACCAACGAGACTCTTTGTATCATTCTGTCAGACAACACTTTATTAAGTCTTTCAACTTGTTTCCACTCTTTAACAAAGTTACAGATATATGAAGTTATTTTACAGGCAACAGCTGTTTATCTGGAGTTGACAAGTCACTTTTATACAAAAATCATCTTTCAATTTTGCTGTCCCTCTGATATCCAAAAACTGCATCTATGTATCTGGACAAGTGATTGAAACCAACCCCAACTGAGTCTGAAAGAGCCACTCCCACTTCCAGCACCTGCTTAAAGCAGAGCGCTTCAAGCTGAGACCATGAGAAATTTAACTCACCCTCTGGCTCTGGATTGAAGTCCTCTTCTCATTTCTGACAACGGGAGTTGAGAAACAGCTTGCATTTGGAGAGCTTACAGTAGTAAGATCAGCACTACAGCCTATAAAGAGAAAACTCTAAATAAAGGATTCTTGGAATTGGCCAGGTTTCATTTTGTTTAACAAGAAAGCAAGCAGCTACTCAGGGAAAATATTACCTCTAGAAGACAGTGAAGACACAGTTTTAAAGGGCTGGGAAAAGGGTGCATATAGACTGTGAGAAAGACTTTATTTTTACCCGTTTTTATCAATTTTATTTTTATTTTTTAATTTATATTTCTTTATCACTAAATATAATACAAGACAGAAATAGGTTTGTTTTTTTTCCTTTAACCAGCAAATTAAGCAAACCACTAAATAAAAGCTTACTTTCAAAACAGTCCTGTATGATTTTCAGCACATTTTGACCTGGTTGTACCTCGATCTTATTTCTAGAAAGAAAAAGGAAAAGAAATATATTTTCAATGAAAAAAGTAAGTGTTCATATCCCAGCAATGTAAGAGTATTACATTTCTTACTATTTAAGATTTTACATTATTATTTCCACAAGTCTCAAACTGAATATATTTTACCTACCATGTCCATGCACAGACACCTGCAAAGCTTGTCTAAATAAGGATTCCAGGAGAAAAAGCCCCACGATTACAGAACACGATGAGAACGAAGAAATACCTCTACATAAAAGAAAGCGTACAACTACTGCAACAGCCCTCAGCTAAACGAGGATGAATAGATTGTTTGAAATAATATTTTACAAAAATCAGTTCTCACGTTATATTGCCTGCAAAATGATCCTGTCCCAGTAGACCCAGAAATTAAAAGTGTAGGCTGCACATCTGCCCCTTCCTTCACACAAGGATTCACCCTCTGCTTCTCTTTCTACCACCTATCCACAGTTACTCTGTGCTTCTGCAAAAGCTTCAGCAGCCAGAATTGGCCTGAGGTATCAAATCTGTAAGCAAGTGAACAGCAAACCTGCTTGGATCACTGTTTCATAGCTCCCCAGGACAAATATAAATGGCAGAAGTGATCCACTTGCTGGACTGTGGTGATCAAAATCAAAGTAACAAGAGGAAAGCCCTGGAGTGTTTCTCCCATAACAAAAAGCTCACTGACTCCTGACATGCCTCTAAGGTAGGCCATAGCATTGCGAATACTCACCTGTAACAGTTACCAGCAAGGGCCAAATAATTCAAGCAGGATTTCACGTGGGCTTCATCTCTCCACCTCCCTAACAACAAAATGTTTGCCCAGACTAATATTTCTGTGCTCGGGCAGCTTAGGTACAGCTGCACCACAGTTTGCTGCCCCAGCGGAGAAATACATGGGAAATCCACGGTGCTTTATCCCCCAGCACAATTTTCTCCTCCCATCAAGAAATACAAGTTGTTTGGGAAACATCTTACAATCAGTTTGATAGGATACACCCAACAGTATTGGCATTAAGCTCTCAGATAAAAACCAACATAACTTTTCCAAACAATCGTATCCACGAATAAAATTTTAAATGTAAATTACCCTTCTCCACGGCAGAATCTTGCTCTGTACTCTTTTTTGAAAAGACTCTGTAAAGAAATAAGGATCAGTTTTCACTAAGCACATTGATACTTGATAGCAAAACAAATAAGCAACCAACTTCCTGCTTCTCACGTAAGCAAGTCTTGAGGATTCTCAACCCATCTGAAAGTAGCAGGAGTTACTGCAGTCATGTTTTTCTTAGAACCCTGCAGTAGCTACAACTCCTGTAACAACTACCAGAAATTCAACTTTCCTCGAGAATCATCAAGCTGCATTTAAAGTCAGATACACTTACAGGAGACATACATGACAGAAATCACAGAGAATGTAAGGAATTAGTTAACAATGCTGGGATGACCACAGAAATACTCTTCTAAGTAAGGAGAAGGAATGAACTACCACAGAAGCAAGTCAGGACATAACTTTTGAACACATCCATTGCTTTCTGAGAAGTGCTTACGCGGAGTCTTACACTGTGTTTGTCACAGGCGAGACTGTGTTGGGAGGCAATGAGAGCACATCAGCTCTTCCGCAGTAAACCTGGAGTCTTGATTAACTCCCAGCACTTGTTCATACACTTGAACCCCATGTATAAATTAAGTCATCAAATACCAGACACGGACTCTGGTCATCTATTACTGCAACTAGAGCAGTCATAATTCAAACAACAGTGTATTACCAGCATTACTCTATCAACAACTGAAACAAAGCCTGCTGAGCTGAGAACAGGCAAAGAGCGTAGAGGATAAAAACAGGAAGGAAGGGCAAGCCAATCAGAGCGCTAAGCAGAGTGCATTTTTTTCCCCATGTGACAAGAAAATGTTTCCAAAAAATATAAATGTTTGACTGAAAACTAGTAATGACCTCTTCATCATTTGTGTAAACTAGAATAGAGTGTATATGCAGCGTGGAGATTACTTACTCCTAACAGAAATCAGCACACTTTTCCTAAGTTTGCTGTACTGACAGTTCTTTACACTTCTTTGGGAATGCCTAAAAATAACCTAAACCTCATAACGATTTATTCCACTGAAAATTTTCAAGAGCAGCTTAAAACAGCAGGGAGAAACTCTAGGTCACGCAGAAAAAAGACTGACTAAAAGTCATCACTTCAGAAAGAGTGCAGAACCAATCACTCCAACTTAAACCTCTTCCCCTTGCAGCAGAGTGCAGTGAAATCAACCAGCAAGCAACCTTCTACATAAAACAATGAAAGATTCCTGTAATGAATCTAGAAGAGCTTTTAAGGGCTGGTTTTTTATTGCTAGACTCATATCCCGCCACACAAACAGCTTTTAAAATCCAAGCTCCCCACATATGTCAGACAGAGGAGGACAGGAGGAAGATGAGCACGTCTCTAGCAGGTCTAGACAAGAGGCACTGGGTGTTTAAACGCTGACCCGCCAAAGGAAG
>NW_010160699.1:0-1808 GCF_000695765.1 Mesitornis unicolor | reverse complement strand
TGGCAATTTAGGCTTTTGTAGGCATAAGTGCAGATTTTGGTGTTTTAATCTCCTGATTTGGCTCTTTTTGAGAAAGGAAGCTTTCACATTTTTCTGCTTTTCTGGCTTATTTTCTCTTTTTTGCCACCTTTACTGGCAGTTTAGGTGTTTATCAGCATAAGTGCTGAGATTTGTGTTTTTCTCCTGATTTTCACTTTTTCCGCCTTTTAGGCGTTTAAGCCTATTATTCTACCTTTTCCATCATTTTTGGGACAATTTAAGACTTTCCTGACGTATCTTCTCTTTTCCGACTTAATCACTTTAAAGAAAAGAGTTTTTCAACTTTTTTGACTTTTCTGGCTGATATTGGTGGTTTTGCTACATATCCTGGCAATTTAGGAGTTTCTAGGCATAACGTCTAAATAGCTGAAAAAGTTCAAAAAAGGAGAAAAACACAAAACTCAGCACTTATGCCTAGAAACTCCTAAATTGACAATATAGGTTCCAAAAACTCCAGTATAATCCAGGAAAACCAATGAAGCTTTAAAAGTTCCTTTTTTAAGGTGCTAAAGTCGAGAAGCAGCAGATTTGTCAAGAAACTCTTACACATAGGAAGAAGGATGGAAAAGAAAGAATAGTAGGACTAAACGCCTAAAAAGCTGTAAAAGTTCAAAAATTCAAAAGAAGAAGAAAAACTAAAGCACAGCACTTAAATTGCCACAAAATGACGGAAAAGCAAGAATATTAGGCCTAAACGTCTAAAACGCGGAAAAAGGAGTAAACCACAAAAGTCAGCACTTTTGCCTACAAACACCTAAATTGCATTATAGGTAGCAAAAACTCCAACATACGGCAGAAAAGCCAAAAAAGCTTGAGAGGTTTCCTTTACAATGTGCTAAATTCAAAAATTACAGACACGTCAGTAAACTCTTAATTTGCCCCCAAAATGATGGAAAAGCTAGAATAACTCCCCAAAACGCCAATACGTCATTAAATACGCCAAACGTTCATTAAAAAGGAGAAAAAAGAGAACTAAGAACTCATGTTTACAAACTCTTATATTGCCTATGTAAGTATCAAAAACTTCATTATAAGCCAGGAAAGCCAGAAAAATGTGAAAAGTTCCTTTTATAAAGTGACTAAGTCGAATATCAGAAGATACTTCAACAAACTCTTAAAATGCGACAAAAGGATGGCAAAGCAAGAATTATACGTGTAAACCTCTAAAAAGCTGACAAAGTTCAAACAGAACACAAATCGAGCACTTGTGCCTACAAACTCCTAAATTCCCAAGATATGAAGCAAAATCACCAATATCAGCCAGAAAAGCAAAAAAACATTGAAATGTTTCCTTAAAAATGTGCTAAGTTCAAAAATAGCAGACATGTCAAGAAACTCTTAAATTGTCCCAAAAATGAGAAAAAAGAAAGAATTAGCAGCTGAAATGCAAAAAAAGCTCAAAAAGAGCCAAATCAGGAGATAAAAATACCAAACTCAGCACTTATGCCTACAAAAGCCTAAATTGCCAATTTAGGTAGCAAAAAACCCAATATAAGGGTTGAACGTCTGACATATTGAAACCTGACTGTGGGCAGCTCCAGAGAAGGCCTGGTAGCAAACGTTGGCTTCCCAGGGAAGCAAGAAATCCCTGAGCCAAAAGCTTTGTGGGGCTAGAAATTTGATTTGTAGAGAAGAATAGAGCCAGCAACAGTCTTCAGTCCTAGCGTCTTTGGTGTGGGAGAAGAGCTTGACCGTTTCCATTGGAGAGATGGCTCTTACCAGCAGCCACGAAAACAGAAGGCGAACATGGACGAGATAGGCAAACAGAG
>NW_010160698.1:1298-28798 GCF_000695765.1 Mesitornis unicolor | reverse complement strand
CTGCCGGTCGGCTTGGGTGCCGGATCGCGGGGGGGCCGCTCCCCGCGGCCGGACGGGGATGGGAGAGCCGCCGAGGGGCCCCTTCGCCCGCGGATGAAGAAGACAGCGAGGACATAAGCGCGTGTGTGTTTGTCTGTGTCCTCGTCCTCCCGCGGTGCTGGGTTTGGGGGTGTCGCCTGACTTTTCCTTTGGGCTTTGGGGTCATTGCTTCAGGGCCCTTCTCGGCCGGCTCCTGCAAAGCTGGACTGGGGCAACTTCATTTCAGGCTGGCTAAAGTTGCTGCAGGGGTGGAGTGGGCGCGATGTCCCTTTTCAGGCGAAGGAGCCCTGCTTCAGGTCGGAAATGGAGGCAGCGATTTTGGAGCTAAGTGCGTAACGAGAGCACTTGCTCAGAGGCTCATTAAATGGGTATCGGAAGGGAAACGCTGAGTTATGAGTGGGGAACGCGTCTTGCAAAACCGTAGCTTGATTCCTGATGCCTCAGCCTGACCTGCAGGAGGTTTTGTTCTGGATCTGCTTTAAAGATGAAATTTTGGGTTTATAACCTAACTTCTGCAAGTGGAAACCAGTGTTTCAGTATAGGTGCTGACTTTGTGGCCTGCTGTAATGTTGCCGTGGGTCATGGACAGAAAACAGTTGTGGGTGGCGTTTTTTGGTTTGCTTTGCTTTTTCCCTTCCCCAGTATTGGCTCCTGGTGCTTTCAGAGACAGCACCCACTAAAGGCTGGGCTGAGCTGGGGTTCAGCTGGATCCTGTGCTGCCTTCAACTCCACGCTTTCCGACCTGGAGAGTGAGTTGGGGAGCCTGTCTTCTCCCAGCCCTGGCACCCTGGGTGATTTGGGATCACTCCCACACACCAAACTTCCTCCTGGCAGCCCCAGGGTGTCACGAGTCCCGCATTGCCCCAGGTCACCGGACAGTGGCCTGGCACTTCCCTTTGGCTAACAGGATCTGCTTGGTGGGAAGTGCTGACGGGTGCTGGTGGTCAGACTTCCCAGTCAAAAAATGGGGAGAGATCTGCACCACAGGGTTTTGTAGGTTGCTGACTGAGTTTCGGCTGTCTCTCCAGCTCCATGCTATTCCTTTGGTTTTCACTTTTGCTTTCCTGAGCACTTGTGTTCCTCACAGGATGTAGGAATATGGAAATGAGTGAGGAAAATTACTTTGCTGTCGGTGTGAATTTTTAAGAGAGAAATGGAGGTTATAGTGACTCATGTTTTGTGGTGGCCACTCCCTAGCTCCTAAAGCCGTTACAGTCCCTGATGAAACTTGTTTATACTGTGAATAACGTTGCACAGAAGTCATGGACAAGTTCTTCCTGTGATTACTGGTGGTTCCTGACAGTGGCAATTGTTTTTAAAGAATCATATTTTAAGCTACAGCATTTTTGTGGATCTTACATTACCTTATGAGGGGTAAATACCATATGCAAAGTTGCAAGCTCACTGAATGCAATTACAGTGTTGACAGTTCCTCTGGCTATTTAGTTGGAAAACCAAAAGTAGTAACTGGTGAGATTACAAGGAGGGAGCCAGCCCAGCAGCTCCTTGGTAGCAGTGACAAACCCTTGGGTTGTGAGCCCTCGGCTGGGGAGGGGAGGTGCCTGGGCAGGTTGTGAAGTGGCAGAGTAAGCTGCTGGAGTGTTTGTTGTCTTGTGTGATCAGAGGACTAATGTGTGTTTAGCTTTGCTAATGCTTTTCTACAGAAAGCACCAGGCTCCTCTCTGTAAACCAGAGGAAGGCTGAGGTTGCCAGTCTGTGAGATCGGCCCTGGGACCAGGGACTCAGCAGACCTTGTGCTGTGCTGTGCTCCACTGCCGTGTGGATGTCAGAGCTTGCCGTCTCCGAAATGCTGCTCCTGTGCCCATCATAGCCCTGAAACAGGGCGACTCCTTTGGGAACACACAGTCCTTGGCCTGCCAAGGATGGTGCCCCTCCTCCACCTCCTTTTTTTAATACTTTTTTTTAAGATGGTGTGTCTGGTGCTGCGAGCACCTTGACTAGCGTTAGCAGCAGGATGCAGCATCCAGGCTCCGCTTACCTGTGCAAAGGTTTTGCCAGGCTTCAACTTGCAACCATTTTGGATGAGCAAAAGCACTTGATCGTTTCAGGTTGATGCTGGATTAAAACAGAAATTTGAACTGGTTTTGAATGCGTATGTTTAATTTATAGAGCTTCCAGGCTTCAACTATGTTTGGTTTAGTTGCAACATCTAGTCAAAAATGTCAGTGACAGTTAATTATCACAACAAAACTGGCCACATGTTTCAGTTTAGGTATCTGTCACGTTTAGGGCATGCTTTTTTTGAAGTTTTAATTGTAGCCTGGCATGATACTGGAGCTGCCTGGCCCTCTGCTGAGCAAGTAGAAAAGCTGTTGATGGCCTTAGTGTAATACGAAGAGACATCTATTGTGTTACTGCAATATCACATTAGGCATCAGTGTGTGGGTTTTTAAAAAAATCAACTTAATATCTGCACGTAGAGAAGCAGTAGCTCAAGGATTTGTGTAGTGTCACTGTTAGCCTGGAATTATTGCTAAGTTGTTACGCTAATAAGGGCTTGTAAACTGCTCTTTGGATGAGAATATGAATCCCCAAACTGAAAGCTTTTACTAGGGCTGCCTCATTAACTGTGTTCTCAGTGCCTTGTATAACTTCCAAAACTGCATCACATTTTGTTGCCTTCTGTTTCTGCCCCTCTCCCTCCCCCCTCATTAAACTGTTCCCATATGGTGGTGTGAAATGTGTTATTAGGGTTTTGGAAAGTTCAGCTGCCCTCAGTGGCAATGTGAGTGGAGGAGCTCTGGAAAATGGGATTTTCCCGGCTCTAGCAGTGCTGTGTGTCAGCATGCAGCCTTAGAGGATCATGTGAAGTGTGGGTTTCGCCTTTTTTTTTTTTTGCTTGTTTTCTTTTCCTTGGTATTTTTTTGTCTTGGTACTTCCTGATAAGTTGTCACAGGGCTCCCCCGACATCACATGAGTGCCAGCCTGAAGCCTCCATGTGTTTTGAAACCCGCCACTGAGTCTGGCTGCTTTATGGTCTTCTGCTGCAGGACGCAGGAAGCCGGTTCTCTTCAGCGGCTTCTTACTGGAACATCAAAACTGATGAAAGTCTCTGATGCCTTGGGTAACAGAGTGAAAACTTCCGCAGTTGTGTATAAAACACTGTCCCAGTTGGGAGGAGGGTGATTAGATTTTTCCTCTTAACCCTCATCAATGTTGCATCCTGGGCTCCTGAAGTCTGCTTTTGCAATACTTCTTGTGAAATGGTTTTATCTGTGTAGGTTTTCTCATCGTTGAGACGTAAACTTTGGCAGCAGTAAGTCTATTAAGGAAAGCCTATTACACAAAGGCTATTATTGGTAATAGATTAAATGGGTAGTCTTAATGGAATTTATCAGCAGTGCCAGGTATCTGTAGTGCTAAGACTTACTTGCAGGTCACAGATCACTTAATGCTTTGTCTGTTTTCTTTTTCTCTTTTTTTTTTTTTTAATTTTAAGCTGTAGTCCTAAGTAAATATCTCTGATAGTTTACCCTCTTGTTTGTTTCATTTCCCCTTTTCTTTTTGTTGTCTTCCCTCTACCCAGTGAGACTGCATCAAAATGTCTCTCTATCCTTCCTTGGAAGATCTGAAGGTGGACAAAGTTATTCAGGTATGGTGGGCTTTAATAAGACACATTTTGATGATGATAATAATAAATCTGATGATATTAAATCCAGGGAAGGGGAGACTTTTATTGTAGGTGAGAGTTTGGTTTACCACTGCACTTTAAAAGGGGAAGGATAAACTATTTTGTAGCCTGATATAATACCATTAATGCTTATTTTATCACTATTGGGCATATTTATTTTATTTTATAAATTCATTTGTAGTCATTTGTCTTTAATGTGTTGGTATGTTTGGGTATTTTGAAGTACAGATACTTGATCTTAAGTAGACAAACATGGTCAGTCTCTTCTCATACTTTCCTACGTCAGTTCTGATGCAATGAGTAGGTACTGACTGAACTAATAAACCTGCTGTGTCTCATTCCCAGTGTCCAGACCTGTGGCATAAAGCTTTCATGGTCAGTTGGGCGCAAAAAAAGGAACGCTGGCTCTCTTAATGTCATCTGGAGTCACAGACTTGCCCACTGGTTATTTCATGGTAGCGACCAGTTCTCTGAGTACTTTAAAGATTATCACATTTGTGTAAAAACCCTTTATGTACAGGCATATCTTTATCTTTATTATTAGACAGGATGAGGATGGAAAAAAAAATCTGTGAAACAGAATAATGAAAAACACTTCAATGGATAAAACTCTGTGAGAAACTTGACATTAATGTATTTTACGGGGAGTTTCCTTGCTTTCTTCAGCATTTTACCTGGCTTCCATTTTTCTTTCCTAAACTTAAACTGAATTCCCTCTGAGTTTAAACAGCAGTGAGTTATGCTGCATTTTAAGGTGGCTGCTGCATCTGTCCTTGCCCTTCTCATGGGGAAGCAATCAAGCAAACCACACAGAAGAGCATATTGCCTCTCCCATGCTGTCCCAAAATGGGGTGCCGCAATCTCTCCTGTGTTTGCATGTGTGGAGCTGGGCACTTCAAGCAGTGAGTGCTGTGCTGGGGTTTCTCCTTGTTGTGTCTGCCCAACCTGCCCTGTTGTTCTTATCTTAACCGAAGTCCTTTATGTATGCTCCTAATGCTGAACTGAAAAAAGAATAGCCTAGAGCCAAGAATGTGCTCCCTCAGCATTTCAATGACCAGCGGCTAGAGTTTAGATACCACAATTAAAAATATTATATGTGGTGTTTCCGCTGCTTAACTCTTGTGAGCTCTGAATAAAACAGTGAAGAAATGGAGGTAGGGTATCTCTGTGCTGAATCCTGTAAACCTTGATGTATATCCTGTCCTTTTATAGAGCAGGAACTCTTCTTGCACATTGTTTTGCCTGTACACGCAGCAGAGTTT
Source organism: Mesitornis unicolor (assembly GCF_000695765.1). Taxonomy (NCBI): domain Eukaryota; kingdom Metazoa; phylum Chordata; class Aves; order Mesitornithiformes; family Mesitornithidae; genus Mesitornis; species Mesitornis unicolor. The sequence goes on along the minus strand of NW_010160698.1, from coordinate 23,845 downwards.
ATGAACCAGGGCAGAAGTTTCTTGTGTGACTGTGCCTGTAGTCTGTTGTGGTGTTTCACAGACAACTGAGAGTAAACCCTATAGAGGTTTCTGTAGGAAGCATAACCGATTGTTCTGTTAAGCTAGTGTAATCCTTGGTGACACTGCAGTCTCAAAAGTCAGTTTTCCAGAAATCAGTTCCTGCAGGACAGATGCTTGCTGTCATACTCCCAGATGATTGTCCACCCAAAGTTTAAATTAGGAAGGATTTCACAGGGTCGTGCCACTTGACGAGTGGGATGTCAGGCAGGACGGAGCATGAGAAAATTCACATGAGGTTGGGAGAGAGGAGAGGAAGAGCCAAAGAGCACCCAGTTACAGATTTACAGTGGAGAGGCTTGTGTGTTCTTATTGCCATCATCAATTGCATCACCAGGAGTGCCCTTCAGCCGTCATGTGACAGCACCTTGCTCCTACCAACTCTAGTAGGAACTGGGGGGGTAATGGGCTGTGTGCTGAGCATGGTTGTGAGAGACGGGAAGTAAAATACCCTCATTGCTAAATGCCACTGATACTTCTGGTAGTAAAGCTTAAATTATTTGCTTCTTCCAAAAAGTGCCTTATAAAAATGCTGTTTTTTAAAATAAATCTGAGAGCAGTCTCAGGAGAAAGGGGGCAGAGTACTGAAAGACAGAGTCTGTATCCACAGGTGAAGGAGATTAAAGTGACTTCTGTTTTAAACAAATAGACTTGTTACATTAAATATTCTAACCTGTTGTTTTTGTCCAGCATTTCAGTTGGAGGCTGTTCTTCTAAATACATCTGATTTGAAAAATAATGAGTCATTCTTGCTCTGAAACTTTTCTGAAAAAAAACTTCCTGGAGAGTACAGGACTACGAACTCTTCTATTTTTAAGCATGGTTTCCTTAAAAGCATTAAGTAATTCGACCGTTATGTTGTGTTAAGTGATTTATGTGTCCTGTTTAGCATAATGTTTCCCTATGCATTTAGTAATTCAGCCTCAGGAAAGCTACTGGGATAGCTATTTCCACCACACTTCACAGGCCTCTGTAAGGCAGTGTTTTTTCAGTGGTCATGGTTACACAAGGCCAAAAAAGTGGTAGCTGAGAAGGAAGGAAACTGACTTACTTTAATACAGTCTCTTTTATTTGTGAGTCAGTAAGCAATACAGAAATTAAGCTTAGTGTGATCACTGTAGTGGCAACTTTTGTAGAAAAATCATCTTAGAGGGTCCATTTCTTTCAGAAGGTGTTAAACTGGCAGCATTGGACTGTGTGGGACTTAACTTGCAACCTTTAAGAGGCTGTGGCAGAACTCACGAGTAACGTCTGTAAATGGAGAAGAGACAAAAATGGCTGCTATCCAGCTGAGAAAAGTAATCACAAAACACTCTGCCAAAGGTCATACCCTAAAACTTAGTTATAAAGCTTTGTCAGCCAAGTTGAATGTGTCTTTGAAGGAGTTCTTGTGCTCTTCAACTTGCTTAATGACAAAAGCAGAACAGATTGACAATAAAGCCTTTCTGCATTGTTACTGTAGCCTTGTTTCTGATACTGCTACAGCATACTGGGTTGAAGTTCTTTATTTCAAAGAAAAGACTGGCTTCAGAGCTTCCAGATAAATAGTAACTAGCATGTACAAGTAAAAAAAGAAAATGCTTATTCTCCTGGCTGCATAGTAATCCTTTCATAGATTTTTCTTGTACAAGATTACTTACGTGAGTTTCTTTGCTTTTAGGCTCAGACTGCCTTTTCTTCAAATCCAGCTAATCCAGCAATCTTGTCTGAAGCTTCTGCTCCTATTGCTCATGATGGAGGTAAGCTCACATACTGTATGGTATCCTACATAAAGCAGTTACGAAAGCCTAAAGTTACCATACAGTCAAAAATGCCCATAAATATGTAATCGTGTTTATTAAGGGTGAGACCATACCATTTTGGAAAGACTAACACCTTCCTCACTTGCCCCAAACCAAGAAGTCAAAAAACAGTGTTTGCTTATAAAAGGAAGTTGTGGCAAGCACTAACATTTCTCCTAACTTCTGGAAGCCTTTTCCAAGTGAGCCTAACATAGCAAGATCTGCTGTTGGTACCATTTGAGCTCTTTTTAACTCTTACCTCAAGAACTTGGTTGTCCTTATTTAAGTGTGGTTTTTGTAAGCTTTAGAGTCTGAGTGTCTTTCTTCTCCATATGAGCTTGGGAACAAACACAAATGAATCTTTGTCAATAGAGGAGTGCCCAGGAAGATAGGACTTGATCTTGTCAGGCTGTCAACATAAAGCTTCCAGCAGATTTTGGGACTGAATGTCTGGTGGGAAATCCATCAGACTTGAAGCTGAATGAGTTTTACCCATTTCTTCTCCTTTTCTCCCATGCACATGTGCATCCACGAAGATGCACAGGTATGCTTGAGTTCAGAGCTCTGGACTAGTAAGTTACTCTTGGTCTAGAAGGCCTAAAGCCTCTAACCAGCATGACCAGCAGCAGTGCTGGAACGGCTGTCAAGAATGCTGGTGGAGCAGGTATTAAAGCTCGGTGGATATAAGACTGTGTCCCATTGTCTCTTGGTGCTGGTGTGTCTTAGATGACTTTTAAGGTGGGAGTTTGTGTAGCTCACCAGAAAGCCACCTCTTGTAGGTCCTTGCTGGAATAGACCCTTACTTACCTTGCAAACCAGATTTAAATTTCCTTCAGCAGTCACTTCCTGGCAGCATTGTTTCTGCTGTCTGGAGTTTGAATTCTGCACTTTTTGTGCCTACTGGCCAAAATTATGTAATTTTGACATCACTTTGTGTGCAAATGGCTTAGGAGCTGTGTGTGGTTGAAGAGTGATTAATTGCTCAGTATACCCCAAAGGAAGGGAGGCCTACACCATCTATAGGATGTGCCAAACCTGCTGGGAATACCTCTGTCCTGGAAGAGGCAAGAGAGTATGAAATTAAGAACTTTTTGGATGTTTTATGCTCTTTGGAAGTGTATCTGTTTTGAATGAGAAAGTGGTACAGCCAGCAAAGATGCATCCTGTGTTGGGATCTTTGATGAAGAACTGAAGAGAAAAATTGAGTAGCTGCAGTGGTCTTGTGCAATATTAATTGTGTATAATCCTAGGGGCTTGAAAACACAAACAAAAGACAGTCGTAGAAGAAATATTCATTAAAAGGTTATTAATCGGTATTGGTGAAACTACCAGCTGACAGATCAGTCTGGCAATAAGATCAGACAGGACAGCTGCCATGTGAAGCAGTATGCAAACACGTCCACTGAAGTGGAATTCACCTCGCAATGACCTTTGTGCTCCTTCCCAGAGAAGTTACTTTCCATTTCTGGTCAAATGTGGATTCTTATAGTAGCAGGTTTCATATGTGTGCCCATAAATGAGCACTAGAAACCTGAGCCGCAGGTGGGCTCTCTTGACTGCCACTTGTTAAATCCTACCAGTTAATTACCTGGGGAATGTCAAGGACGCTGTCAAGCTTGTTTCCAGAGTGGTTTGGCTCAAAGCTGACAAGTCTGTCAGTTTGACTTCCTTTCCTCCCACATCCTGTACTCTGCACCTCTTGGGTGTAGAGAAATCTGCTGCTGGAAATTTTAAAGACCATGTTTGTTTCGTCTTGTTGAGAAGCACGTCTAAACCCACTTGATTTTGAAGCTATGAGAAAATGACAGCTACTTTCTTAGGACTACTAAAGCAGACTGCGTGTGTGCGTGCGTGCGTGTGTACCTTTGACTGAAGCACAGCATTGTTTTTGGAACTTATTGCCCATGTGTCTGATGTTGTTTGTGCCATAAAGGATGAATGGAGTAACTGAAAAAGTTCTCTGTAAGCTCTTTGTCTCAAAAGTGCTGCTTGCCCAGTCACTTTTCTAAGCTGGCCTAGAATAACAGTCCTGACTCCAGTGGGTCTTCCATTGTAATTTTCAGATGAAGTACACTACAGAAGCACAAGGTTTGTTGAAGTTGTACATATGACAGCAGTAACTGTTAGACCAACAATTGTATTGACCTTTTTTGCTTTGTTTTGTCATTCTCCTATAGGCTTATACCCCAGACTGTATCCAGAGCTGTCTCAATATATGGGCCTCAGCCTCAATGAGGAAGAGATGCACAGGAACTTGCCAGTGGCAGCAGCTGCTCAGCCACAGGGTGTAGGTACCAGTCAAGCATCTTTTAGAAAGCAAAAGTATCAAGGCTAAATACGTATGTGGCATTCTAAAGAGTAGAGTAATATTTGTCTTAAGTACCATACTTGACTGATAAATTAACTGTTTTAGGTAATAGTGCCTGTTTTTCTCTGGTCTTAAACTGAGCAGTATATTTCCAATGTTGGGGTTGGGATAGGGAAGAGCTGGTGGTGTAATTTAATTTATGTGGTGTTTTTTATTTCATTTATTTATTTATTTTAATATCGCTTCATATAAACTGACCTATAGTGTTTTTTTTAAAGTTGAAACTAAGTTTTCTGGCTATTTTGTTTTAATCAGCAACTGGTAACACGACCTTCTACTAATTACATGGTAGCTCCAGTGACTGGCAATGATATTGGAATTCGCAGAGCAGAAATTAAGCAAGGCATCCGTGAAACGATTTTATGCAAAGATCAAGATGGCAAAATTGGACTTCGCCTTAAGTCTGTTGACAATGTAGGTATAGAAGCTTGCATTTGCCTGTAGAAATCTTGCTGCTGGATTAAATCAGTGGTGAAGTTAGTGTACGGTCACAAAATTGTCTTCTGTATAATGCTTGCTTATCTGTTATCTGAATTTTAAGATCCTGTTGTCTGGTCTAGGATCTAAATTTACAGCGGCGATTTACTTCTGTATGTGTTATAACAGCTGAAAAATACTTGTAACTTTTTTTTTAACTTTAAGGCATCAAATTGTCCCTGCAGAGCTGCTCTGATGCTTGTTAGCAGTTCAAGACTTCTTGTCTCTGTCTTTGTGGAAGTGCTGGGCAGTGCTTAGAGTTCAGCAGTTTGCAGAGAAGTGCCCATGGCATAAAGTAGCTCCTCTTTTATGGCTTCTTGTGGTGTGTTGCTGGTTAGAAAAATAAAGATATTGAGAGTGTCATCTTACATATATGTAATTTCAGAGTAGGTTTTTTTGAGTTTCCCTTAACATGAACATAACTGCAAGATCCTTAAATGTGCTCTGGAGCGTCTCTGTTTCAGTATCTTTTGATTCTTGACATGGAAAGTGCAGCTCTTTGTTCTTTTTTGTTTTTGCGATGCCATTTAATCTGAATGTTTTTTAAAAATTGTACTCAAGGTTTTGGATAGGTTTAAAGTGCTTTTTATAGTTCTCCTAACCCAGGAGTTGCTGGGGTTTTCTTAGTGTAGCATGTTTTGTTTTCTTAAATTTTGCTCTGTCCCTTTCCCACCCTCCCCTGCCAAGGCATTATCTACAGTTTGCCTTGATTATACTTTACTTGAGTTTTAGGGGTACTTTGACTAGAAATAGGTTTTTAACACCTTACTTTTTTACCTGAGGTGATGGCAAGTCATAATCGATGAACAGTTGAAAACTAATGGGGTTGCAAAGGAAGGGAAAATCTGTTCCTAGCGTTGCTGATCTCTTTCTCCAGCTACATACAGACTCTGGTGTCTTGCAGAGGAATTAGTAGTCAAATGCACAAGGAGATATGCAAGTTTACCACTGTTTTGATCCAGTTTTTCAGAATAGTAATTCAAGTAAGCCTTCAAGTAAGGCTTTTGTTACGGTGCTATTATTATTATTATTACTACTACTACTACTACTACTACTACTACTACTACTACTACTGTTATTACAGAAGTCTAGACAGAACAGATTTGCCTACTTCCTATCTTTATTCTGGCATTAATTATCTGTCAGCCTCGTAAAGACATATAGAAACAGACCGACATTTCAAAAATGCCTCTTAAGGAGAGGTAATTAGCAAGCCCTTTTCTCCATTTAGTTGGTATTAACATAGAAAATGGGAAACCTTAAAGTGCTGTGTGTTCTGTCATTGGTCTTTGCCTTCAAGGTAGAATCTGCTTCATGTTTTTCTATTTCCCCTTCTCTTCTGTAGGGTATATTTGTCCAGTTAGTTCAGGCCAACTCTCCAGCATCCCTCGCTGGTCTGCGGTTTGGGGACCAAGTGCTGCAGATCAATGGTGAAAACTGCGCAGGGTGGAGTTCAGATAAAGCACATAAAGTTCTGAAACAGGCTTCTGCAGAGAGGATTTCCATGATCATTCGAGACAGGTAAAACTGACTGCAGATACAGAGACACATTATCCATCTCCGAGTAATTCTGTGGGGTTTGGGTCTCCCCTTGCTTGAGTGGCACCGCAAGCATAACAGAATCTGATTGTCCATGTGCTGCAGTACCAGATATCCTCAGCAATGTTCCCTTTTGTGTGGAGCAGTCAAAATAACAGTCAAAATACTTATTAAATTGTGAACTTTCAGTGCACGCCTGGGCATCACGAGGCATAACGCTTTCAAGGTAAATGAGTAATAGCACAAATCAGACTTAATCTCCAAATTCAAGAGTTCTGTGCTTTTTCTGATGCAACATGACTTTTGTTTATACCAACTGAAAAAAAAGTAATAGAAGAGACTACCAAAATATTCACTGTATTAATAGGTATAAAATTTTCACCTGCTTATTTTTAGCATGATGTGAACTTCATTGCATATGTATGAATTAATGCCAGTGTCACTAAAAGTGTATTTGATGAACCAATACCAATTTTTAATCCATGTTAGATGATGAGCAGCGTATGGCTAGGTGTGTGTAGTGATAATTGGTCAGATTCAGCATAAGATCTGTAGGCTACAAGAAGACAGATGATACATGATGTGACTATGTGTATGTCTGAGCTTTTTCAATATTGTCATGGTTTAGAGCTGGGCTGGCCACTAAATCCTGGACAGACGCTCTCTATTAACCCCTCTACCCTCCCCAGAAGGGAATAGGAAAGAGAATAAGGGAGAGAGACTTTACGGGTTGGAAAATAAACTAACAGATTTAGTAAAACAATACTAATACTACAGGATAATAATGTAGATAGAAAAATAATGAAATATATACAGATATGTACAAATATATATACAAAACCAACATAAAAATCTTCCCCCCACCCTCCCCCAATGACGTATACATCACCAGAGGCTCTGCAGAGCAGGGCACTGGAAAAGTCCCAGACCAAACTCAGCAGCAGTGGGAGCTGATGCAGGAGCACACGGATCAGGATCAGAGGCAGACAAACCAGCAGGGTTCTGCTTAGACCTCAGCCATTGCAGGATCGAGCGGGATGAAAGGGTCCCAGGTGGAAGAGCTCCAAGATGGCAGAAGAGTCGAGACCCTCGTGATCCTTCAGCTTTATACCGAGTGTGATGTATGTGGGATGGAATACCTAGTTGGTCAGTTTTGGGTCTACTTCCCCCCCCACAGGTGCAGAGATGGCACCCATGGTGAGACAACTGACCTTGAGCATATCTTCTAGCAGCACATACTGGAAAAACAATGCCTTTAGTTTCAGCAGGTTAAGCCACTTAGAAGAGACTGAGCTGAAAAGTAAAATCGCTAAATAGAAAATTAGTTCTATTTTTCCCTGCTGTGTCTACCACTTCTGTGCCCAACTCCCCAACCCCTTCCTGGATTTACTAGCGTTTTAAGACACAATTTAAAGGGCTGTTGTCTGTAAAGCAGTAGAAATGTTGCTGGGGAAGCCTCGGACTCCAGAATCCTGTGGTCTACCTGTAGTTGTTAAAACTGCCTGCACTACTTTATCTACCTTGCAACATCTGTAGACAAAATTTAAAATTGAGAGGCCATTTATGTTTGCTTGGGTGGTTATTGTGGTTGATATTGTATGGGGGTTTTTGTATTAGTATTAATCCAGATGCTGAAGTATGTGTAGAACGGGGAAGACATGTAAGGTTTATATACAAGTTTACATATGCAATGTGACTTCAGCCTGGAAAGAAGAGATTAAAATAGCAAATACTAACAAAATTAAGTTAAACCCAACTACTTTTTATTGTAATTGATGCATGAGTCACTTTTTAAAGTACAATTACTTCTGTAAGTCAAAGATGCTGAAATCGCATGTGGTTCTTTCTGTGGTTTAGTAGACTGAAAAGGTTTTTGCATTTTAAATGCCTTTATACTTCTTATAGGCCCTTTGAACGTATTATTACTATGCATAAGGACAGCACAGGTCATGTTGGATTCATCTTCAAGAATGGAAAAATAACCTCCATAGTGAAAGACAGCTCTGCTGCAAGAAATGGACTTCTTACAGAGCACAACATCTGTGAAATCAATGGCCAGAACGTCATTGGATTGAAGGTAAAACAAGCAGGAGGTGGTGGATGTGGGTAGCTGTGAGCTCTGTGTGTGTATTGTATAGTCATGGTGTTTTGGAGAGGGAAAAGGACTATAATGTTGTTGAATGTTCATAAAATCATAAGTCATGAGAGATAACTTAACTTGATTGGAGAGGTACCTGTGTTTTGAGGGTTCTTTGCAGTTTTGTATCTGTGGGCAGGGCAACTCATTCTCTTCCTCTCTGCCTCTCCTTGGCTAGGCTGATCCACAGTTTTTATCTTCAGTCTAACTTTGCTGGCAAAACATAATCCCCCTGCCCTGGGTTAAATCCTAGTAGGAATTCTGTGTATAACGTCTGTATCCCCTCTCTAGTTGGTTTATGCAAGATTCTTGTCATAACCAAACATCTCTGAAGTCGTATTCCAGGTTCAGTGATTTGCCCTGAAGGTTAAATACACAAAGCACAGAGTTGTGGCTCTCTTAAGCTGCACAACTTTTGTCTAGAAATATCTCTTGAACTGCTGCTTTATTACTCAGCTTGAGTGATGTTGCTCATATGACTTCTCATTTAATAACAGGACCCTCAGATCGCAGACATCTTGGCAACAGCTGGAAACGTAGTGACCATTACCGTCATGCCTTCCAGTATTTATGAGTATATAATAAAGAGGTAGGTAAAAAACAAAGCAGCTGTGGTGCTAATTATAATCAGGGTGTCTGTGACTATTTTTTGTAGGTTATATAAAATATACTCATGATAAGACCTAATTACAAATTTAACATGAAGGCTGGAGAAGGGGTGGGAGGAGTTTCAAAATCTGGTTAATCTGATGTTTTAGTGAGACTGATGTCTTCTGGTTCTTTTTTTTTAAACTGTTCACATGTTAGTGATGATTCTTTACCTTTTCTCTTGAAAAACCCTTTGCTAAACATAATCTGACTAAAATTGAGTCTCCAAGAACTTCAAGTACATGGATAACATAAGTATTACCTTGTAACTAAAATGCTGTTTCTAATGCAATTAATTCTGACGTAAACACGATTCTTGGCAGGATATACTTGTTTTTTCCTAATCCTCTGGCAGCACTGGCTTCCCACAGCCAAATCCCTCCTGCAGAAAATGTTTGTGAAGTTGCTAGAAGTTAACAATGCTTCAGGTACAACTGAGGTTTTCCTCCCCAAAGCAGTTTTCAGTTAAGAGCCACCTTTCCCCGGCTCTCCTTCCGTCACACTTGCCATGCTCCGCTGCTTGCACACATGCCCATATCCTCAGAGATGGTGATTATGCAGCCCAGTTACTAATAAAAACGTTGAGTACTGTGGGTCTCTCTTCTGTGTGTGCAGTTTGGTGCAGCTTTTCTATAGCAAAGTCTGTTATAAAAAAACTGTGGAATAAAAGGCCAACTTTGAAGTTGTATTAAAGGGCTAGCAATGACAAAGATGCAGCGATTGGAAGCTGTAGCAGTCTCCTGCAGTTGTCTTGTGAAACTGACTGCCTTTTCTCTTGCTTTTCTTCAGGATGGCAACTAGCATTATGAAGAGCCTGATGGATCACTCTGTTCCTGAGGTCTAAACTCACATCACGTACGTGTGTGTACCTGTAGATAATGATGATTCCACTAAACTCGAGCTGTTATACTCAGTGATTTCTCTCCTCTGCACTTGAGCCTTTCTGGAGGCTAAGAGAAGATATGCTGCATCAAGCATTTGCATCTATAATGGCTGGGAATGTTACAGTTCAACATATCTCATTTATTCACAAACTGTAAAACTTGTAGCCTTATGCTTGACAAATGTGAAATTCCGGTTGTGTTATGACTTCTCTCCGTAGGTCTTTTATTTAGTTTACTACTACTATAAGCCATTGCAACTACAGGAACCAGATTATTACTTGCAAAGTTACGTGTTGTTACCTAGAACAATGCTGGGCTTTGCATGTTTAAGACAAATGAGTATTTTTACTGCTTTCTGTTTGCAAGAGTAGAACTGAAATAGCGTATTAGTAGTATGGCTAGTACTAGTTAATTTTTTCGTTTTAGTAAATACTGTTTACACAAGAATGCCAGCTAAGCTGAATATAGCAAAAGGCATCATTCAGTAAGTAAGCATATTAAAGTAGTGTACAGATACTCAAATCTTTTTATTACTTGTTATACAAATTGTAACTAATATGCTTATCTCTCGCCTTAACCATGTTCTTAAGAATTCAGAAATAACCAAATAAATGACTTAAACTTTAGATATTGTGTGTCTGTGCATACTTAAGATGAACTAAGCCAGGCTTGTTTTGTTGAAGTCAGTTTCAACCAACAACAAAGACAAGATGGGAAATACAGTTTAAAATAGCTTTCTAAATAAGCTCACTGCCTATAACGTTGAAATGTTTTAAAAGGGTGGATGTGGGATACTTTAGACAAGACATGATTAACTTTTCATATCTTCAGCTTAATGTGTGGAAGCTGTTACACAAGACCTATTAATTGCATAGTTGAAATTTCATTTTGAAACTGTTTGCAGCTTGCTGGAGTTAACTTTGTTCACAGCAGCTGGTATGGTGCTGCCTTTGATACTTGTGACTAAAAGTGTTGATAACACCTCAGTGTTTTACTGTTACCGAGCAAAGTTAATTGTTACTTGCGCAGGGTCAAGGTCTTCTCTGCTTCTCACTCTGTCTCCGCCAAGACAGGGGTGGCCAAGAGGCTGAGGGGACATGGCTGGGTCTGCTGACCCAAATTGACCAAAAAACTCCACGCTTTGACATCATACTCAGCAATAATTTATGGGGAGGCTTTCCAGAGTAGCTGTTGCTTGGAGACTTGGGCATCAAGCTGCTGCTGGTGGGAGGTGGTGAGTGATTGCCTTTACATGACTATTTCTTTTTTCTTCCTCTTCACTTTTAGTAAACTCTTATTTTTCCTAGCTTTTACCCTCCTGATTCTCTTACCCATCCTGCTGTGGGGCAGATGAGCGACAAACTCAGTGGGATTCTGCTGCCTAGTGTCTGTGTACCAGACTGGGTCATAGGCATGTTCAACTGAACGACTTTAAGTCTAAGTGATCTGAAGTTAAATGCTAGTTTTGGTGAGTGATTTCCTCTTTTAATGCTGTTCCAGGTTTCAGCTGTGCAGTCTAGGATTACTGAGCTTCAGAGCACTGAGTTTAGCAGTGTAACCTCGGCTGTGCCTGTCAAGAAGAATCTGTCTTGTGGCTTCCCATTTCTCAGACATGGTAACTGAGGGAAAGCTATTACACTCCTTCAGGCTGTAATGGTGATCAGATTCATCTTGGGAGCCACTTGAATGGGGTTGTTTGGTTACTAAATGATAAGTCTCTGGAACCACTCTGGCAAGCACTTACTGGCAGTAATTGGAGACTTCATGTAGCATTGGTATGATTCAGCCTTGTGGCACAGGACATGTGGCCTGCGGCAGTCAGCTCTGAGTGCCTTGGCAAGGGAGTCTGAGCTATGAAATCCCTGGTGCCCAAAACAATGTATTATTGAAACACTGATCTCTGCAGCTAACCCGTTGTTACTTAGGAGCAGATGATTCAGCAAGGACCAGTTCTATACCTATTCAAGCTTTAAAACTCCTTATTGAAGCAAACCTATTACCATATTACAGCTTGACTAATGGGGTTTGGCTACCTAAACCTTGTGATTCCCTACTAAGTACATGTCTGGCTAATTTTTTTTTTCAAAAGTAAACTAAAAAGACAGGTAAAAAAAACCAAAATTGCTCTAACTACAGCAGAGATCCATTGGAAATGATAGAGGTAGTACTTCAGTACAAGCATTTAGTGATTTCCTTGCAGCTGTAGCATATAGCAACCAGAAGGGAAAGAATTAATCAAAGCAACTCCTGTGTTCACACAAACTAGCTTGCACTTAAGAGTAAGCTACAGCTAAGAGTACACAGCTGTGCTTTGAGATAAGCTGCAAGAAGAGATTGGTCTATATGTAACTCCTTGTCAGGGACAAAAATACAGTAGTGTGCCTATTATTGCTTGCTTACCCACACCCTTAAAACAACACATAAAGAGCATTTAACACAATCCAGGAATCACTTAAGACATTTTCAGGCAAGTGTAAAATGTAATTTTCCATCTTTTTTGCCCACACAGGTATATAATGAAAGGTGAAAAAACAGGGCAGATATCGAACATTCTGCTGCAACATTAAGACTGGTAACTGCAGGCATGCATGATATAGCTTAATCTTTTGCCACGTGTGCCTCTCCCACACACACACTGATTACATAAAAATTCAGTTACTTGCTAAGCCAAGTGAGTAATGCAGCTGAACACCAGTTTTCATTGAATTTTCATGCCATTAGCTTACTGAAAAATGTTAAAATCCAGTGTAATAAAAAAGGAATGAAAAAACAAGTCCCTAACCATAAAACAGTTGTTCTACAATGCTAAAGAAACAGGTGTCCAAAGTCAAGACAGGGTGTCTATAAAGGACTGACTGAACATAATTTAGAAGAATGGACACATTAACAGAGCATCTTAATACCAGCAGTAGAGAATACCAGAGAAGTAAATACTGATCTTGGGTCGCACTGGGGCAACATCACATCTGCTGATGCTCATTGCTGTAATAAGCCAATTAAACACTATTTCTGATCTTTAACTTCAGCACAGCCCCTTGCAGCAAATCATATCCTTAAGATCTACAGAAAGTAAGCTTAGTGCAGCACTGCTTTTTCACTGGGTTAAGACTAGAAGGGATGAGATAAAACCAGGAACTGTATCTGTTTAAATGCTGTATTTAAATTCTATCTCAGATTATCTCAGTTGAAAAAAGCTGAGACCACCAAACAAAACATGAAGATGCTGAAGAGAAGGAAAGTAATAGAAGTGATAAAAGGCAGCAGTAATACAGCATAACACTAACTTCAGGCACACTATTAGGGAAGATTTTTATCAACACATTACATTTTCTGTTTGTAGGGGATCAATTTTATGCTTTGTTTCCTTTTCAGGCCAATACATTAGTGCTGGTTTTCAATAGGAAAAAGCAATATAGAGTATGTTCTTGTTCTTTATGCCTCTGCAGATAGCCACATGTAGAGTCTAGACAGCAGCCTGCCCACTGCTCAGAACAACAGCTGCTTTTAGCAGTAAGTGTTCAAAGTAGTATTTGCCATTGTTTGTATCTTCACTAGGAAGAAATGTATACTACACAGGAGATACTACACACATTGTCATGAGACATGGCACTAAGTTGCAAGCATCCTTAAAGACTTAAGAATGCAAATGCTTCATTGAAACTCGTTCAAAGAGCATACTATGATATATCCTATGTAAATCAAACAATGACTGCAAGTTAAGAGCTCTTTAATTACAGAAAAATAGGTCTTTAATTTCATCTCATATAATTTTAGGCAAGCATTTTCAGTATGATAGTCCATGAAAAACAAATGCATACATTGTAGAAGTTAAGAGCTCTCAGTGAAGTCACCGTATTTAGGCAGTTGTAGTCCAAATCTTCCTATCTGGTTGAACTTCAGCAGCCACCATTGCACACAGTTAAGTTCCTTTAAAAGGTTTGGTTTAAAATAAAGAGTTCATTTAAACATCTGGAGGGAAAAGCACTCAGTATTGCAGTTTCCAGAACATGATTTGTTTGTCTTCCCCTCCTGTAATAACACTGCTGCACTGTTCATTCATCCACATGGATGTTACAGCACCTGGGGAAAAACACAAAAATAACCAAGTAAGTAAATCGAAATGCAAAACAACTGGTAGGAGAGATGATAGAAAAGATCTTTTTAAGGAGAGTTTAGGATCATTTGACTGGATTGCATTGACACAAGATACACTAGGAAGACTTTTAGCAGGCTGCTAGGTGGCTGTTCTTATTCACAGTAATGATCGCATGCTACACTGCCTCAGCCGACTCCTGAGTACTACAGCGACAGCATCTGTTGCAGTGTGGCACACTGGCTAAAGGGTTCATGGCGATAGGGGGAGGAGGTTTCTTTAGAAAGTTGTATTTTTCACTCTGCTATTTGGACTTCTCCTATTAAAAGTGCATTCACATCTAGCACATGCCTAGAAGCCCATTTCTAAAGCTTCCTCTAGCTACAGAATGATCCGTATACAGGTCAAGTGCAAGAGTACAAGCTTATAGTAGGGAAGTGAAAAATAACTGCTCATGAAGGCAGCCTTAAAAACCAAACTGAATAAAACTGAGATAGTTTTTTCTCCTTCACATATTTTGGTAGCTAATGTACTGAAGACCGTACAGATACATTTAAGAAGCCTATAAATCCCCATCAAAAACAATTTCTCTAGTGAACTTTACTTACTTTGCTGTTAGACTCACAATCTGGACAGACTTGGACAAAGTATACAACACAGTCTATACTACACTTTATTAGGACTACGAGGTAGAAAAATGTTGATTTTTGTGATGTTGTTTGAATTAGAAAAATACCAAGTAATTTATCTTCGGTCAGTCTTCTAAACAGCAATATTCCTCCATTGTTATTAAATTTCCTAGGAGGCTCATGTGGACCTACTTTTAGTATGGTGTTCCAGATGACACATCAGGAACAGCCCACTGACTCTCAAACCTGTCAATATTAACAGAGGTGGAAAACAGGAACCTTATGTACAATTTGAGAAAGAAATAGTTCAGGCATATACCTGTATGTCCTTTGATTCTTTCAATAACTTTTCCTCCAAGGAGGTCCCAAATCAGTAATTCACCAGATTGACTGCCTGATAAGATAGTATTTCCATCCCATTTGAAGCACCTGCAAGTAAGTCTGAAATCAGTTCACTTCAAGCTTTTGTACAGTGAGAAAAACTACACAGCTTCATAATCTGATGTTCTCAGAATTACCTCTGTGGCTCATCAGTGGTTACAGAAGATATAAGCATTCCAGTTTGTACATCTATTACTTTAAAACAACAGTCCTCTCCTGCGCTGAGTAGATGTCTGCTGTCTGTACAGAAAAAAAAAAAAGCAAGCAAAAGAAACACCACCACAAAAGCACATTTAGACCTTTCAGTTCTGGTTACCAAAGCAGTCTGTGATACAGCACATTGGGTGTGACATTGTCTGACCTACTTATTTATAGATAATTTACTGTAAATTAAGTCTCTAAGCAAGCAATGATAAAATTGGTTTAGAGTCTAGACCACTGGTCTACAGTCTAGTATGGCCTTGTACAATTACTAAACTATTTCTAATGGAGATGCGTGTCAATCAAACATCTCACCATCCCCCTTAAAGTAGTAACTCCAATCACAAAGGTGTATTACATGATATCAGGAATAAGATTCCCCTTGAAACTCCCAGTGGTGCATATTAAATACTGAAATCCAACGTACCAGGACTAAAAGCAGCGTCAAACACAGTCCCAGAATGGCATGGCAACTGGTGCAACACTGTTGCTGTAGGAACATCCCAAACACTAATGGTACCCTCTTTCGTTCCAGATGCCAGTATAGTATTTGCAGCATTAAGGTTAATTGTATTTACCTAGGAAGTTAAACATCCCATGATTTTCCTATTCTTTCAGGTAAACCATCTTGAAACAGGTTTTAAACACACAAAGCAAGCCCATTATCCATAAGATGGTATCTTAGTTACAAAAAGCTTTTACATTTAATTCTGCAACATACTTAAGTAAAGTACAATTACTAAAAATCCCACCTATAAAAGGTAAAAAGATTGGTCCCTTTGACGATACTTATTTTAAAATGTTTTTTCTTTGCAGAATCAGAAATGCAAATTGACGTTTCAGACTACTTTTAGTACCCATACTCTCCATCTAAATGGAAGACATTACCCCTAAGGGTGAAATTCTTTACTTTTAAAGAACTTCCTTGCTGTCAGTTGTTTGCAATTTTCTAGGGTACAGTTCTTAAATATTACCAGAACTGCTGCAGTATTTGCCTATGTTGTGACCTGTTAAAAAACTATCAAGAAGGTTTAAAACACAGTAATTCTGAATATCCTACCAGAGTGGCATTAGAGACTATAAATAAGAGTGTGCAGTTACACTTTTATGATTCACTGCACACAAATTTGTTTACATAAATTTACAGTGAAATTCAGGAATATATTTTATAGAGTGGTAAACAACTCCGACAAATTCTTCATTTGCTTGCCTTTGGCAAAGATTTATTAAGGAGAAGCTGTAACAAAGAAAACACTTGAAAATCCTTAGTCTGTTTTCAAAAACAAACAAGAAAACAAAAAACCTTCAGTCCTCCCTGTGTCCCCCTGGAACTTTGTGCATACAAGCTGAGCAAGGCAAATTAGGAAACCTTTGTTTAGAGTGTTGCTTTGGGCCCCAGCAGTGGGCCTTTCAATCAAGGAAGCAGGGAACACTGGCACAGGCCACATCAAACAAGAAAACCAAACCAAACCAAAAAAAAGGCCTATGCACACATGTCCCAAAACAACACACCCTCTAAGCCCCATAACCCAATCCTTGTACTTTACCACTCCATCTTTACTTTGATATTAACGAGCAATGATTTTTCACATTCTGAGATACTACACCTCTTGTCCACATACTTACACTAACGTCGTGTTCTAACTCTGCAAGCAGTTCAAAGTGGTGCTTTTTATTGCTCAAGGTCTCTCCAGGAACACAATGCCACACCTGCAAGACAGATATTGAAGTTTGCTCAAGAAAGCATT
This sequence comes from Mesitornis unicolor, assembly GCF_000695765.1. NCBI lineage: Eukaryota > Metazoa > Chordata > Aves > Mesitornithiformes > Mesitornithidae > Mesitornis > Mesitornis unicolor. The sequence goes on along the minus strand of NW_010160698.1, from coordinate 6,881 downwards.
ACTATCTGGATGTGTTTCTTCAGTACCGAATTCTCTCGTTACAAGGAAGGCTGCTTGTGTTAACTGTGAGCCTTGCCTATGTGGCAACAACATATGGCACTTGAACTCGTTTACCCTAAGCAGAGCCACACATTAAACGTGACACTGCTGATTCCAGGTGCCCTACAGGAGCCTACCTACACACAGGTATATCACTACACTGAATGAATACTTACCCAAAAGCCGTACACAGAAGGCTCTGAGAAATTCTGTCTCTTAACTTCTAAATTACCTACCTAACCGTAGGCATGCTCTTTAGATCAGCAAGTTCCTGGTCCACCTAGCTGAAGAACATAAGCTACAGAACTATTAAACATTTTAGAAGCCTATTACACCAGCAAACAGAACCACTAGTCAACATCACAAAACACTGCAGTCCCTCCAACCAATACAGTTGGCCTTCAAAACCCCCCACATTTAAAGTAAGCTAGAATAAATAAAAGTTCTTTAAAGTAACACTGCAGCGTTGAAACAAGAGTTGAGAAAGCTAAACAAAAAAGATATTCTGGAAATAAACTTACTGTGATACTAGCCAAGTTACTATTCTAGTACAACAGGTACATCTACTCCAAAGCATTTGGCTGGCTGAATATTACAAAGTGCTAGCTTTAAATAGTTATTGAAGTGTAACAAACCCATACACAAACCTTCACAGTAGAATCCCAAGATGCAGAATATAAACGCCCATCACACCAACAGATCTTACTGACTGCATCATCGTGTCCCATTAAGATGTCTTGCTGTCTTCCAAATGCAATAGAATAAAAATAGCTACCAGGAAAAGGATATAAAGCATTAAGTCTTCAGAAAACTGAAATATTTTTTTCTAAGTACATGAAAGTAACTTTGCTTCTAGAGCTTCTAACAGAAATCTACTGAAAAAAAAAAAGAAATATAGCCACCATGTTTTAAAAATGTATTCCTATATCATTATTTAAAACATACACATGATGACCAAGGCACTCAATGTAATTCAATAAAGTCAACAGAAAGTAAATACACACATATGATTGTCCCATGAAGAACTTATGACAGTGGTATCTCCTGGTAAGATTAGACAAGATGACAAAGCCTGTAAGGAAAAAAAAAAAAAGAATATATAGTAGTGTTCAATTTCTTACACCAAATCAAATAGAGGTACATTAACATGTTTTTGGAGAACAAGAAGCATTTTAATCTTCTGCGCACACAACACACAGGTGTCATATGAGCGAACACTAATCAAGGACAGCAAGAACACTTAATCCCTGGTAAACATAAAGGTAGCACTGAATTTCAGAAACACATGCAAAACTGATGTATCTCCGTTTTCAAAATGCTGGTATTTCAAGGACACAGTATGTAATTCATCACTTAGGAGAAACTGGGTCAGCTCTTCATCTTGTAAGATGCTGTTAATTCTAGACACCAACAGCTAACAGAAACTAAAAATGAAGGTTTCCTTTGATGTTTGTTCTCCGTAACAGCTACTTATCAGCTCAGCTCTTTCAAACAAATATAGCTATCTAATTCCTACTATTCTCAACAAGAAACGTCCTTTACACAGCTGCTCAGTTACATTACCATCACTGGAAAGAGCAAAGAAAAAAAAAAATCAGCCTAGTGCTTCTACTAGTATCGTTATGGGTCATGGTTTAGATCTGTTCTAGAAAACAGTAAGCTGCCGGACTGTAAGACAACCACTGCTTCCAGCATTGCTGCAAATTTTTAAAAAGTACAGAAGGCCTCTTCCTGAAAAACTGACTTTTGGCCTAGGATACAGTGTAAAGAAGCAACATTCCTGTTTGCCTTGGCTAAAGCATCAGGAATTGTTGTATCTAGATGCATCTGCTAGCATGTGCCATGACAGGCCACAGGGTCTTGAACCGGCAGCTTACCTGGGGACCTGTTGGAGTATGCTATGGTTTCTGTCTGGGCAACCCATTTGGTTTTTTTGTTCCCCCTACAGATGAGGGTACAGAGAAGGCTCATATATCCTGGTGTCTTGCCTCAATAAGAAACTCTGAACATGATAATTGAAAGCGAATCTCTAAGACCCAGGTCTGGCCACAGTGCTCGAGCACAGAAAATCAAATACAGAATCTTTGCAAGTTCTGTTTTAGAACCAGGGGAAAATGTTGTTCAGAGGTTGCTGAGATCACTGCTCATGGAGGAAGGATGGCTCAAAATCATCCAGCATAGATCCCACTCCCTGTGCTTGGTTTTCCTCTGCCAGCTGACTCACAGCCTCCAACCACTTGGGAGCTGTAAGGCAATGCTGGATGTGAACACCTGGGTGGGATTTCAGCTTTGTGATCCTGGTCCCAGTGGCAGTTCAAGGTTGTTCAAGACAACTCCTTTGCTCATGCCCTGGACAGCAGGGCAACTCAGAACAGAGCTAGCACCGAAGCAAAGTGCAGCCATGTAATGCGCCCTTCGCATGTTCGCAGAATGTGCTCTGTCTCCCTGAGGCCTGACAGAGTCTCAGTTCTCTCCACTAAATGACTCACACACAATACAATTGAGTAGGCAGGGGAAGAAAAAAGGCATTGATATATGCTAAGAGCCATTTCTGTAAGTAGCTTAAAGAAGATTCCCAATGGTCTTGTTTATACTTTGACAGCAACTTACCATGTTTGAAAAGGACACACTTCTCTGGGTTGTTTTTGATTCTTTGGAAAACATCTTCAAAGTTGAATCTGGGAGTAATGGACAAAACAGACAGAAGATAAAAGGACTGTTTTTTATTGCAGAAGCTAGTAATTTTACTCCTGTTTGAATATTCAAGTATCTTACTACGAAAAGCATTATAGGTTTCTCATACTCTCTGAGAAACATCTTATAAAGCTTAAAGCCTGGAACTAGCCTGTTCTGCACTAGTTACAGATGGACTCCCCTCTATGCCCATCAAACTTCAGAGAACTCTGGTATCTGAAGGGAGAAATTACCACCTTCCCAAGCCTAGATATAGATAATAATGAAATTCTTGAGTCAAAGTGATCTAAAACTTGACAAATTCATGTGGTTATTTATTTACAGGAAGCAGATGTTTAACTTTATTTCTGTAATAGGTGACTTGCAAAGGCAACAATCCAAAAGCCAAATAGAAGTAGCCTTCATATATGAATACAGAAAATCCCTCAAACAGTGAGAAGGAATTGAGCATGAAGTAAAAACAAGAATCCTGCATTTGGCAGAAGATAAGGGCCACTCCTTTCATGACTGTAAAAAAGCAAAACTCAATGAAATATCCCATTTAATGTCTTCATTTTACTCTCAGTGAAGATATTAATGGGATTAACCACATTTCAGAATTTCATGCTGTTTTTTCCACAAAGCATTAACCTGCATTTACACTGCAGGTTCTAGTAAATACCTCTGCAATAATACTCACCCTGGGATGTAGTGAAAACAGAAGACCCATTGCAAGTGACTGCTATTCCAGTAATTGCCCTGTTTAATACAAGTAAGCTGATCGGTGATTTCATAGGTTTTGAAACTTAACCACCATACTGTAAATTGACTATAGTTGAAATCTGTATTTGATCTCTATAAGAGCTAAGACATTCAAGGAGATTAAAAGCACTATAGTGTTGTGTTATATGCCAAGAGACTCGAATATACCTTGATACAGTATGAAACACCAGTACAAGTTCCCCATATTATTATGCAAGAACTTAATCTTCACCAGAAAGGACATGCCCATGTGAGAGGATAAATAGTTTCACATTCAATCTTTTCAATTTGGGATTAGCTACGAAAAGAGTCAGGAACCTGCCTACAAGCAGATACTGAATACCTCAAGTTTCAGGAATCAAAGCCTGCATGTCTTTTCTCCTCAAATTTGACATTGGCTAAGGCAGTATAGTCTAGAAATGTAGACAAGTAAAAAGCATTCTGCACAGCCAAAATTCTGTTATACTGATCTTATTCTATTTTTTGTCTTTAAAAAAATAATAATTAAAAAAATAAAAAAAAAATACTCAGAAGCTGAAATTCAAGTCTGTTTTCAGTATCAGGATTTCCCTAACCCTAACAATCCGAAAACAGAGACCTTTACTCACTACAAATATTACCTTGTTTTTTGGACAAGAGAATGATTCTTTACTACATTGGGTTACTGTCACCACAAAAGTAGTTGCACTCAAAGCAATATGAAATCCTCCTACTACTTCAGCCACAAGTACAAGAGGTAGGGCCAAAGGAAAATCTGTTCTTTGAAATCCAGCTGCTGCTGTTCATTGTTCATTGTTCCTAAAGTTCACCTGAGGTGCCCCTGCTGACTCACGACTCTCCAGGAATCCATGGGAATGGTAGTTTGGTACCTGGATTAACTCATAATCTATAGCTGGAGACTTGGCAAACTGCTTGCACAGCAGCAGCTTGAGGTGTACAGTACTTGAACTTAGGTGGTTTAACCTTTCAAATCCAATAGGATGCAAAAGTAGTTAGGTCTTCCTGGGGTTATAAATAACGAACTAAACAAATGGAAGTCTTCATGTGCCTGCTACTATCACCGTTTTAGAGAAGGGTAAATCAGTATCTCCTTCAGGTGCTAAAATGATAATGAACTTAGCTCTAGATTTGTATAAAGAGCAAAAATATTAAAAAAAAAATCATCAAGCTGACAAATACCTCTTCTGGTTTGATAACCCACCCTATACTCACATTCATCTTGTGTAATTAAATCAATGAGCTGTTTCACAAAGAGAAGTTTTTACCTTAAACCCCAGCCCATCATTCAGATTGACATGCAGATACCCCTACCCTCCCAATTAAATGGAACAATTTTGACTGAAGTGAAAAGAATAGTACCTACTCTTTGTGAATTTTATATTGCTCATCTAATTTTAGTTTGGCAATATTGTTCCAAGCAAGTGTTATACTTTCTTCTGTCAAATCTTCAAATGATTCTTCATTTGGAGAAACTGCAATAAAATGTCACAATGAAGTTTTATCATAAAGAGAAAATAACAAGATTTCAAATAACTAGGTAGCTGAAATTGCAAACATACATACGAAAGTACAGAAATCATGCAGAGCTCCAGGAATAAGAATTTTTTGCTAACGTAGAGAGTGACAAGATCACTAACTTTTTTCCAAATCTCTTCCTGAATGCATAGGCTTAACACAATCAAAAATACAATTTTTTTCCCAAAACCACGGCTTTTAAACCTGAGACTTTACAGGATACATTTCCAAAATGGAGGAAAAAAACCAACAACAAAACAACAAAAAACACAAATAAAAAGTTCTGTGCAGAGATGTTTTGGTGTTCCATTGCTATGCCATTTCCAAATGGAAAAGTACCAGGAAAGCCACCTACTGCTACAATACAGCATGTGCTTTTATTATTCTATTGCATTCTTTTAGGAATGTCACAACTTCATTTCACTGCACTGTTGCAAAAGTTAAGGGATAGAAAAACGCAGTAAAATTGAGACAATGAGATGTCAATTACTACAAAAAAGCCAAACCCACCAGGACCTGTGAGTTAATGACTTAGGCAGGATACCACCACATCTATTTAACACATATGAACATTATTACCACCATATACAACTT
>NW_010160698.1:0-1267 GCF_000695765.1 Mesitornis unicolor | reverse complement strand
ACTCTTTCCTTTTGGGCGCTACAGGTTGTCACGCTCAGTATCTTCACTTCTCTCCTTAAAAATGAAAGTCATCAAATTAAAGAATTAAAGACAACCAAATGAGAAAAACCTTTCCAGGTGATACCTGGGCTGAAGATTCAGTCCGATTTGTAGTAGACTACTATACATATGATGAGGATTATAGCATCTTAGTTTCAGAGAAATGGTCTCAGTTCTGCATTAAACAGAAGCCTGTGATGGCATTACTCATCCTTTTCTTGAAGAAAGCTATTCAATCAACATTGTCCCTACAGTAAGTAATTTTTTTACAGATTTCATTCAAGTCATTCAAATTCAAAAAGGAAAAAAAAAATTCAGATGCATAATTTAAGTTCTTAGGGTTTATCTAGACCAAGCCAATCGATCACCCCAAAGACATCCCTGTTCAAAAACTGAACAAATCCTTACATCATTTAAAATGCCTGCAGGTCATTGAAGCTGCTGTCAGATCAGCTTGATTTTGCAATGTCATGAAAGGCCAGGGATGATAGCCCTCCCACAGCTTCACAATCAAAAGTTGAGCAGTTCCAGAGAAGACCACTGGAACAGAAGGCAAAAAGGCAGGAAACACCTGTATATTCAAATTTGAAACTGGTCTTGCCAGCTTTTCTTTAACGGTTAGTTCATGGATTTATTTTGAGTTGGCTTACAGGGAAAGTGGCCAAGAGAGTTGTATAATGAGATCCTGTGGGAGCAAGATATAGAATGTCTCAAAATTACAAATTCATTACATCGTCCGTTTATCTGTTATACACTTACCTGGAGACTCGCTTATGGAAACACTGTGACTAGATGTTCGAGACAAGCTTTTCAACTTTGGTACTATCCTTCGGGGATGAGGAATCATAAACAACTGCTTTGGCGTCTGTCCAAACTCCAAGATTTGTGTCAGCAGAGCTACTTTTTCATTGGGGTCCATAATGCTTTATAAAAACAAGATACTGAATTAAGCCAAGTAGGCAAGTACGTTTTTCCTCCCCTCCCTTGAAAGCATGGACCTGCATGTGCAGCTACTACAGCAATACTCTGTACAAAATGACAAATTCTTACAGAACTGATGTGACAGTCGTATGACAGCTTCATAATTTTGTTGACGTACAATGACCAAAAATATATTTACATATCACAGAATATTATTAGGAGTTGGAAGGGACCTCGAAAGATCATCTAAGCCAGAGCAGGATCACCTAAACTAGACCACACAGGAACGCGTCCAGGTTGGCCTTGA
>NW_010160697.1:0-686 GCF_000695765.1 Mesitornis unicolor | reverse complement strand
GGGCCCGTATCATTGAGCAGTTGCATACTTTCCCCAACAATTGGACACAACTGCAAAACGTTGGCCTGGGTGCTTATAAGCGGTCGCAGCCGTGGTATTAAATATCCAGGAAGCCCGAAAGTTCACCCTGGGCCAGAAAATGACTGTGTTGGTGTCCCATACAGTATCTGCAGTACTGGAAGTGAAAGGGGGACATTGGCTTACCCCACCAAGATTCCTGAAATATCAGGCTATAATGGTAGAACAAGATGATGCGGAGATCGTAGTCACTAACATTGTCAACCCAGCTTCCTTCCTCAGTGGAAACACAGGAGAACCAGTGCATCATGTCTGAAGACGATCGAAGCAACATACTCAAGCTGTTTGGACCTGAGAGACAGCCCCATGGGAGACGCAGAACCCTGGTTCACGGATGGAAGTAGCTTTATCCTAATCGGTAAAAGTTATGCTGGATATGCCATTACCACAAACCAGGAAGTAATAAAACCTACCTTAATAACATATTAGTCACAACACGCCACTTTTTCAAAAAACCTGTTCAATACTAAACACACCTTTCAAGCATTCAAGGTATTCCATTTGTCTCTGGTCGCGTCCTCGCAGGGGTACAAAACCATATATCAAAACTCTCACTCACTTCACAGTGGTGCTGCATCTCAAACACAGTCACTAGTTTGACATAAAAT
>NW_010160696.1:0-26094 GCF_000695765.1 Mesitornis unicolor | reverse complement strand
CTCCAGCCTGTCCAGATCTCGCTGGATGGCTCCCCCTGGGCTTTAATTCTTTGCCAATACAGAAAGAGCAGAGTCATAGATCTGTATTACTGAGCATCTCACCAAGGTGTGACAATGACCATAACATGATAAGGAAGACCAAGATGCTACAAGATTAGTAATTGGAATTATAATAGAAAACTTGGTATCTTCCAGGTAGACTCTATACCTGTCATGACAGAGCAGATAATATTATTTTTAACACTGTAAAGGATTGCTTTTTCAATAAATTGGTCAGAAAATCCACAAAGGAAAAGCCTTTCTTAACTTAGTTTCAAGCAGAATATATGACCTGTTTCAAGATGCAGCCACTGAAGTTCTTCTCGGTAAAAAAGGCCATAAAGTAGTCAGACTTGACCTTCCTGTAGGACTTAAAAATCAAAACACAAATCCATAATAATAACATTAAGAAATGGAACTATAATCAAGTAAAGAATTTTATTGAGTGGAAATTAAAAGTAACCACTACAAAGGTAAAATGTTTGTAAGTAACCTAAAGATTGCTTCAGGACATCACCATACTCCAGGCTGAGAATGACATTTTAAAATGGTTTTCAGAGGACAAGAAAACTCCTCATAATGTCCCAAGCAAGAATGATTAACGGTTCAGTGAAAGAGTAAAAAAGTAGTTCTCAGAAGTGGGAGTTGTATCATAATTTGGGAAGTAGACCAATTAATTCTTGGCATCCAGAATGACACACTCCAGAGAAGCTTTCAGAGTTATACAGCCTTCCCATGAGGGCTGCTGCATGAGCAGTCTGAGGCTTCAGCTATTGGAAAAAGACGCTAAAGGGATTCAGATATGCAGCTGCTAGCCCACTCACTGTGGCTGGTAACCTCTTTGAGGTAGCCTTGATGCCAGTAGAAGACACAGATCTTTGCTAGTGGAAGAGAAAAATTTTTGAGAAAAATTCCTTGACAGGAGAAATTTGGGAATTGCAAACAACTCCAATTTTTGCATTGACAAATTAGTCAGAACAACAGTAAAACCCAAGTTAGCACATGCACAAATAGATAATGGTCATGTATCCACATGACTTCTGTGGAGGGAAGAAGTGCCTTGTGAATCTGTTAGATTCTTTTCAAATTAGCAATGAGACTAATACCCAATAATAAAAGACAGATGACTTGTTGTCTTTTTTTTCTAATTGGCTTTCAGAGATGCTGAATATATGTCTATCTCTGATTTAATTTGGAACTGTATCTAAGGCAACTCAGCATTTTAGAACTGCCCCAGAGTACATCAAGTTGGCAACAAAAATCTGACACATCATAAGCAAACATATGTATTCTCTGAAAAACTGTGTTTGAGTGTCTAGATACAGCCTACATCTTCTAAAATGTAGCACTGAAGTGATGTTAATGTCTATTGGGAAACACAAAGAATAAAAAATACACTTCAGTAATTTCAATTTTTGAAATATTTTAGTGATGAACTTAGAACTCATCACCAATTTCAACCTCCCTTTCTTTTACCGGCTACGTTATATAATTGTTCACTTTTACTATTTTATACTGTAGATTTTATTTTTATTTTCTTTGTATGTCTGAAGCTATCTTCTGACCTGTGTTTAGAGCAGGACTTTGAAAAATTCCCATTGTTGCTGAACTTTCCTGAAGTAGTTTTTTTCATTTCCCCGAGAAGACCGTAGACCGTTACTCATTGTTTTAATTTGCAGTTTCTGTAATTCCAAATCAAACCTAACTAGACTATTCAATCAAGGGAAAACAAGAACATTACTCAAAAAGTAAAACGAATAATGGCAAAAGCAACAAATTGTTTCGTAAGGGGCTTTAAATGTTTATTCCAATGTATGCTGATTGTGCCTAAGAGCAGCAAAATGTAAATTAAATTAGTACTCAAGCTTATCATTAGGAAACAAGCCTTTTTAAAAAAAAAGGAGAAAACCCCCTAAATTAAGCCCAATGTGGGTTAGGCCCACCCATTACATAAACCACTAATCCACATCAAAACCCTTTTAGTAACATATGGCCCATAACAATTTCCGGTGCTCTTTACTTCTTAAGCATAACAAGCTGTTAACTGAGAGGGACTTATATTTGCATTTGTAGTTACTAAAGAGATCAAAACTGGAATTTTCCCCTAAGGATCATTAAAGCCCATTGAAAAGCCTGAGATTCATGGTTAACAATATTAGTTAGCAGAAAGTGGCGTTAAGGCATCAGTAATAAGCAATCCAAATCATAGTCCTTGATGGAAATGCTATGGCAGAGGTACGGTTTGTGCACAGGGTGTTCTGGGGGCCCTTGAAAAATAGATGCAGGTAGTCTGTGTTAAGATCTGCCTAAGAAGTGCAGGGCTGAGAGAAGTGGTTTACTTTCTTCCTCTAGTTTTCACAATGCGAACATATTACGTAAGAGTATTTTTGTAGCATCTAATAACAAGTTTAGATTTATTTTCTTTAGAATACTACCTTTGTATTACAAACAATACTTGATGAGAGAGTATCCAATTAATTGCTAGCTTAAGATGCATACAGCACATAATGAATTTACATGAGTGTAGAAAAACAAAGCAATATTCATCCTTAGTGTAATCCCCCTAATTATGGATGTATGTTTCAGTTTTCATCTGTTCCACTGTTCAGAGCATCCATTCTCCTTCCATTCGTTCCTCTGCATCTCTCAAACACTCTTCTGTGGCCATGCTGTCATTTAAAAATAGCCTCTCATTAAGACATAACTAATCTTGTAGGTCAAATGAATGAACTAACCACTATTCCTCATGAATGCCCAGAATTTACTTTAAATTGTGCGATATTTGCGAGTACAGTTTGAACAGATCACTTTTCTCTCAGGCTGTTCAGGGAAACATAGAGACGTCACTGAAACATACAATATATCTCTGCAGGAAACAGAGTCCAAGGTTGCCTCACTGGTCTGCACGGCATAATACCAGTCTGAAAACACAGAACTGGAGCTTTAAACCTAAATGCTAAGCTCTGCAGAAAAGAAGATGGTCTTTTTATTTGCCTACAAAGGGCCATGCTCACCTACAGTGCTGCAGGAACCAGAATAATAGTAATGCTGTTAAAAAAGTAGATATAGGCCAAAAACTGGCATTAACTAAACTCTAATAGCTGCTACATTGACTGCAATCCAGACTAAAAAGACAGAATCTAGTCACTGTAGTGAAGAAGGGGAGAGAACCTCCAAGTACAAATCTGATTTTTTTGCCCTTTATTGGTATTTAGCTCATTTAAAGGTAACCTGAAGATTTAAAAAGCAATTTTTTTTAATTGACTATTATTCCTTTTTTTTCCTCCCCAAGAAAGTTTTAATCTTGTTCACTTTACTTGAGAACATGGTGAAAAATCAGGAAAAACTGTGTGGCAAATGACTTTCCTGAATGGAAAGGAAATATCAAACAGGATTACTCTGTGTGCACGTGTGCCAGAGAGGTGGTGGTGGATCAGCCTCTCTGCCCTCCTCCAGAACAAGGAGCAAGAAACTCCCAAATTACAGGCTTGGTCACATCCTCCCAGGTCTTGCTGGGATCCTGTAGCATCACCTTCAACAGGAAGCTTCTCTTCCTCCTTTCCAAAGTATAAACAAACACTAGCTTCAGCTGATTTATAATTCTGGCTGGAGGGTCTTCTTTATTTATCAGATAGTTACACACACAGAGAATGCCTTTTTTGCTTTGTATTTCACTTCTAATTTGGAGTAACCAGTGTTCTTCTTACCTTCCTTTGCCACCTTAAGACTCCCCTATGGGAATGACAGCACTGTCTAAATAAATATCAGCACAGTACAGTGTGGAAATAAAAAAAGAAAAAAAGGTTATGTATAGTCAGGAAGCACACCCACTTTAAAACTCCACTTACTTCAGCCAGGTGTTGTCAGTAACATTTATTTCCTATGAATTCCCCCATGGCTCCTGTCCTTTCTTCCAAGGCAGTGCTCGTTCTTGAGGAAAGCGAATCAAACATTAAAGACTCTTCTTGAAGCCATTTCTCAGAGCAGGCAGCATCCTTCTTCAATCAGAAAGTGTGAAGATTGATGCCTGCACTGTACTAGTTCCCGCAGAGTTGATGGATAGGATCTCCATGGTCCTTTCACTGATTCTGTCACTGGCATAAGCCAATGCATATTTTATGCAAAAGATAAGGAGTTTGAGGGAGGGAAAAAACAACTGCTTGGCCTGCAGAAACTAAACTCAACAGCAGTGAAACTCACTTTTTTAATGTACAGGAGTTACAGCCCAGTAATTAAACTTTACAGTTGCACAGAATGAGCTCTATCCATTAGGATCATGACCTTTCTTTCTAGGAGAAAGATTGCTTTAATGCAACAATCCACCTAAACTTTGCTGACAGAAAATGAGCCAGTGTCTACTCATGAAAGGCCAGGTAATTGGTATAAGGTTACTGAAGCTGTTATTTGGAAATTTAGGAAGGGTGTTCTCTAGATTCTGCACACAATTGAGAGAAGATAGCCTTACAGAAACAGATCTAACAGAGAGGCTTTCAGTCTTGTGACTTTCTAGGTCCCGGGTACCACTGAGCAGTTGCATTTTCTGTAAAAACCCTTTATACATTTCCCCATTTCCTTCTGCCTATGCTGGTCTCTGAGAGAAACTCTGAGAGAACTAAACAGAAGGGAGCAAAGGTTTGTCACCACATGGCCAAGTGATGATCAGATGCTACAGAAATAAGACATCTGAACACAAGTAGGATAAATAACCATATACAGTCTTAAGCACAAGAAGTCTTTTACGAGGATAAAAGAAGCTTTATCTTTGCTCTGAAGTGGTTTATGAGAGCAGTATAAGCTACAAAATAGATAAACTATCTAGGACATACTTAATTCTGAAGAAAATTAATCAAAATCAAGCTCTACAACAAATGTATTCTCCCAGGAGAAGGCAAGCCCAAAGAGCCAGTTACTCTCTGTTTTGGAAGCTTTTTACGGAGCACATGCTAAGTCTTCCTCTCATATACACTCTCTGAGCATACGAAGAAGCTAGATAAAGCAAAACAAATACCGTCTGTTTCCTGAATACACACAGCCAGGGGAGAAAGATTCCCAGGCTTGTGTAGCTTATGGTCCTGCATAAGATCGTAGACATGTATAAGGCTTTTGAGCCTGGAGGATTCGCAGGAAGACCAGAAAGGGTCAAGACCCATATTCTAATCTCAGTTATACAATAACATGCAATCAGGACTTTGTTCAAGCTGATGCATTATCACTATTTGGGGAATACTGCTGCTCTCTGCAATGTGTCTTAACAAATTAACACTTGCCAAGTGCTTTGAAGATAGCTCTCCCATGAGGACTGCCTTGTTTCCTGCTGCTGACATATGCCTTATGTCCAATCTTAGGAAAAAATGGTGAGGAGCACTGTCAGTATCTGCCACATTTCCCCAATGACTTTAGTTCTCAGCTCCATCGTCCCATTATTGCCATGCAGGAAAGCCGCAGGACAGAAGGTTGGATGGCACAAGTCCAGCTTGTGTGGGAGCTCTCTTTCGATGGCAGTGGTACTGTGCTGATCAGATGGTGAACCCTCTCTGCAATGTATATTTCCAAACCACTTGCCTGCAACTAGCAGCATATTGTCCTGACCTATATACCCTCTTCTCAGTTTCCTCTGCAGTGATTGAATGAAAAGGTAGGCTGTAAGTGCCCATGGTACACTGGCAGCCACACATATGGATTAGGACTTTTTCTCTCTTACATGCTTAAGCCACTGTGCACATAGGCCTGTAATCCTGCCTTAAAAAATACCTATCTATTAAACCAAACTGACTTCATTTGCTATAGACTCCTGCACAATTCAAGGCCTGACTGGCCTATTAAACAGAAGGTTTTTGTTTCTTCTAGCTAGCTATTTAAAGATTATATATATATGTGTGTGTGTATATATATATATATATGTATTTATACATATATGTACTATCTAGGTGTATTGATGCTATTTTCTTCATTTGGAAGAGAGACTGCATCAGCAAACAGTTAACACAACTTAATTACACATCCCAAAATTTTGCAGTTAGACGATACACAGTCATGTATCTCAGCAGACATATCTAACTGAGTACCATACAGACCTACAAGAAGTCAACAAAACCAGTTTCATTACAAGCTTGTTTGGATTTCAGGCAAAGTCACAAGCTTAATACCACACAGGGCACAACTGCCAGTTTAATACATCAAAAGGACATAATTGAAATGAAAGCAAGTAATTTATGACATGCAGATAAAATGTATTTTAATGTATGCAAATCTACTGAAGTTCAACTTTAATGTATACCATCGACTGAAACAAATTCTGGTATCTGTAATACTATTCCCTTCCACCCTTTCCTCCTGTCTACCACTCTTCTGTCCCCTTGCACACTTAAAATTGAGATAACTGTAATGAGTAAAATGGACCAAATAATTATGATAATGTGGTTGAGCAGGAATAGTATATTTCACTGATTATCTGCTTGCACTGTAAGAAGAACTGTGTTCAAGAATTCAGAGGAGGAGAAAACGGAAGGATATATAATGAGAATTTTGTGTACTTCAGCCACTTAGTGCATTTGCATCCTCATAATAAAATTAAATGACACTTCTTATTCCACTTTTATTTCTCAACACAGAATTTACTGTTTCTCAGTCCTTGTTAAAATCCCTGGTTTCTTTCTTAACAGTAGAGACGCTAAACTTATAAGTGTAATGCTACTAGCAATTCACATGTTTTTCCAGAGAAATGCTGTTCATCATGTTATACATGAAAATCTTTAAATGCTTTTGAAATTTGTTTTCAGGGTGAACTTTGAAAAGCCAATTGCTGTAAATCATTTGAGAACAGAGATGTATGATATGACCGTGAAGAGTCCTGAGGCCAGAGGTATTTGCTTCCCCAAACTAAAAGAGACTATGCAGTGTTTAAGAAGTGTCACTGACATAATGCCAGCTAGTCAAGTACAAGAGAAAGAGTTAAATCACTGATAGGAACTCAGGAGATTTTTGGTTTGGATTTTGGCTTTGCTGTTGGATACCTTCTATTTTGATGCTGGGCATATATGCTTAATCCCTGTATGCTTTATATTCTATTGTATAAAACTCAAATAGTACTTTCTGCCATAATGTGTCTTTCTTGTCTTGCTCCATAAGCTCTTTTGGACAGGTACTGTCTCTTACCATATATCTGCGTGGTGCCTTAATGTGGGGCTTTGAATATGACGTGCATCTTAGTAATAATAAAATACCGCTTTCTATCAATGCTTCTCTGTAGAGGGTGCTCCTGGCAATAAGATCTGAGGACGTAGTCAATTCATCCTAATTTACATCATTCTCTGAGGTATTAGCATAGCATCTTGTAGTGGCTGACTTTAAATAAACATGTTCAGAGGTATTACAATGCATGTATATTATCTTGAACACTGACTTCCGTAAGGACAGATGAACATCATGCATGCGTGCTGAAGACAAGGATGCAAGTTTAATTTGCAAATCCTGCTCTTTCATGTAAAACAGAGCTTAAGTCTGATCCACTGGACCAGAAGTTCATGGCTGTGCCTTGTGCAGCTGTTGCTTCTTCTGAATGTCGTTTTTATGATAGACTGAAGCAAAATTAATGGCTTAACTTAAATTGGTGGTTGTGCTTTGTGGCTGTTTGTTGACTAACTTTAGGTGTCTAATTACTAAGCTCATCTCCTAGGCTGCTTCTGTGCTGAGAAAGGGGCATCTCAGAGCACCTGAAGTGGAGTCCTGCTTTGAACTGTCCCCTGGAAGAATAATTTTCTGCTGACAAACTACAGAGGAAACCTACTACCTAGTTCAGACATTTTAAGGTCAATGCCACAAAATATTCAGTGAAAAAGCCACAATCCTGCTTCAAGTCCATGGCTGTTTTTATTTATTTTGTTCTGTACCAGTCAAAAAATCCACTCTCAGCCAAAAAAATCTTCACAACGGCAAATTAAATTCTCATTAATGTGAGTAACAAATATGGCAATAATTATTAAAATACTCAAATATGAAGAGGCTGAATTAGGACAACTTTTATTTTTGCAATTCAAGTGTGGCATCAACTTTACTGGTGTGCTATAGCCATTTTGTGCCAAACTGTATTGAGTCTGGCTGAGATGGAGTTAATTTTCCCCATAGCAGCCCTTACAGTGCTGTGCTTTGTATTGGTAGCTAGAGAGGTGTTGCTAACACACCACTGTTTTGGCTGCTACCCCGCCCACCTCACCAGTAGAAAGGGAATAGGCAAGATCTCCGGAGGGGACATAGTCAGAACAGCTGACCCAACCTGACCAAATGGATATTCCATACCATATGTTGTCTGCTTAGCAATAAAAGCTAAGAGAAAGGAGGAGGAAGGAGGACATTCATTATTATGATGTTTGTCTACTGGAGCAACCACTATGTGTACTGAAGCCCTGCTTCCTGGGAAGTGGCCAGACATCAACAGATGATGGGAAGTAGAAAATAAAATCCTTTGTTTGCCTTTGCTTCCACACGGGTTTTTGCTTTGTTTTATTAAGCTACCTTCATCTTGACACATTAATTTTTTTCCATCTTATTTTCTCCCTACCCCATCCTGCTGAGAAGCTGAGTGATAGAACTGCCTAGTGGACACCTGATGTCCAGCCAAAGTCAACCCACCACACAAACACATGATGTTAAATGGCAGTACTCCTTGCATAGCCAGCTGGTGGTGGCAGGGAAGTGGCACAGAGCACAGCTGGCATCCTGAGGAGCACGTTGGTGACCTGAAGGCACCCTTGTCCTTTCTTTTTCAATGGCTTCCTCAGCCAAAGTCAAGGTTGACAGGTACTATTTATGACACTTGAGTTCTTAAGTCACCATAAATATGTGGCTGCTGATCTCTCATTACTCTTGCTTTTTCGGTGAGACCATCCCAATACCATCCATTCTGTAGGGTACCACCTTCAGTTGGGGTGGTTTTCTGGCTTTCAGCAAGGCTGTTTCTGTGAGTAGCATGCTTGTGGCATGAGAACAACTTTTGTCATTGGACCCTCTTTGTCCAATAGTTTTCCTATATTTTTTTTTTCAAGATTGCTATTAATTTCACTAAATGTCAATATAGATGCAATTCCCTTTTGGAAGTGTTGCTAGAATGGCCTAACACTATTTGAACACAATTAATTATTATAAATGACCACATTACAATAAAGAAAGTGCAGAATAAATTGCAGGACATAACATTTTTCTGAGATTATATGGTAAATGGAAAAGTTTCTTCATTGTCTTCATTTCTTGCAATGTCAGCTGCCACTGGCACCTAAGTCCTCTAAAATAAATACTTTTACATAGTATTTTGAACCTTTTTACCCTGCAACGGGAATTTCACTTGGCTGACAAGGCATGAATTAAGTCTCGCTAGTATTTCTATGGCATATAACTAGTGACTACTTTTGAGAAAGAAAATATTTCCTTTGACATTTTAGATGAAAGTAATGCATTCTGCTTTGTTCTACATGTATTTTGCATAAGGGCAAAGTCCTGTTATATTCACAAAGATAGAGTTCAACGGTGGTTTTCAAGTACCTTTTGTATCTGTGAAGACGACTACTCTATTGTAATAGCATCCAGATTCAAACAGAACAGTCTTTCTGCCGTAGGCAAGATAGTTTATTTTTGTGTTAGCAGAAAGCTTTGCTTTCCTTCATAGCTTGGGATTAATATAGGCTTAT
Organism: Mesitornis unicolor; assembly: GCF_000695765.1. Lineage (NCBI taxonomy): Eukaryota > Metazoa > Chordata > Aves > Mesitornithiformes > Mesitornithidae > Mesitornis > Mesitornis unicolor. The sequence continues at coordinate 16,375 of NW_010160696.1, read as the reverse complement.
TTATTTAGAAAGTTACAAGTTATGTTCCTCAGCAGGTTATTCAGATAAAAACACTAAGTATCCTGCAGTGTTTTCACTGGAAAAGGGAAATGGCAAGTTTCTGAGACAAGATAATGGAGTTAACACTCTAAACTTCCCTTAAGATGGACCAAGAGAGTGAAGAATGAGGTTTACAAATGAAGAGATGGAGGAGCTTCTAATTCTGGTGCCAACAAAAGTAGCTCTCAGGGTGCTATGAGTGAACATAATGGGCTTGACATGAGCTAAACTAGAACTCTGGGCATGCTTAGCTTCCTTTCATTAAAAAGTCAGGCTGCAAATAATGTTTGACTAGTCATAAGGCCATGTGAAAAACAGTATCTGCCTTGGGGGCAAATGTGAAAACATTGCGTGGGTGATGCTTCAAAAAACTGATAGCAAAAAATATGAATTCTGGGCACACATTCTACTGCTCAGTTCTACAAGACTGTCACCAAAGTGTGAAGCTGGGAATAGACTAGGATATCAAACAGTCAGAATTTAAGGAAGGAAATCAAATGCTAATACTTTCTGTTAAGAAAATGACACACCCTTAGTAGTCAGTTGTAAATGCTCCTACCAACCAGCTCTAGAAAAGGCAGAATAGTCACAGATACTACAACAACACAGCTAAGAATAGGAATTGAGTTGTCCCACAACATGATGGAAAGAGAACGGCAGAGTCTGTTAATGCATATACTTGAGCTTCACATTCAGCCAGGCTGCCATATAAGTAGGCATTGATGCATAGCTATGTAACTTTACAACAGTAAATGCCTAACAGTGTAATACTGAATGGCTGCTGTCTGTAAGCAATGAATGGTAGAACAGGGGAAACTGTTAAACTCAGAAAACTGGCTTATTAGTTAAGTACACACTTAACAGCAGATACTTAATGCACTGATTTCCCACATATTTCTATGCCAGACAATGTGAACTTCATATTTTCCTCAAGGACTGTGGTTGTACAAGACTGATTGACCTGGGAAAGTGGGGACTGGATTTAAAACAGAATAGCAGAAAATTTAATTAATCTTTTGGATACAGTGTGCTTTGTCCTGTACATGTTTTAGCAAAGACCTACCTGAACAGCCCTGACAAGAGCCCTGATCCTTAGACAGCTACAGGAGTCAGAGAAATCTGCCACATTTTCAGCCAATGGAGGGGCATCTGATATGTGACAACTAAAATACACTCAACCACAGCAATGATATCTAGTTTACAATTTTATCTTTTCTCCTTTCAGAGAGGAAAAAGCATGCATATTTAAATCAGTGACCCATATACATGAAAAAATATAGAACTTTTTAATATGAAAAAGTGATTCCAAGTGCCCAGGAATTCTGGAGGTCCATTTCTCTTCTGCTGCTGCTCACCTTAGTGGTCCAATATTTTGTTTTGAAGTTCAAAATTAAAATACTTTTTTTTCACCTAAAACTTGAGCTAGTCTTCCAGTTATCTGCAACTTGTTGGTGAAACAGTGACCATTCATACACTTAAGGTTTGACCAAAGGTATCATGAGGTCACAGAGTTTACAAGTCTGCATGCAGAATTAGTGCCTTCCCTCTCTTTCACCAGAAAGGTACCAGGGGTATATAGATGAGACTACGTTTTAGTCTTAGTGGTGCAAAATTTCTGCTCTGAAACATGAATGAGCCCTTCACAGAAATATTTGTGAGATCTGTTTGTTGTTTTATAACCTTGGGAAAATACATACTTTATTCTCCTGGAAATGGCCAAACTAAGTGTCCTGGTTTACTCAGACAGATAATTTTGAAGTCAGTTTTGTGTTGAGGAAAACTGCAGTTTTGTAAGGACTACAGCACTCTATTTCATGAGAACAAAGTGACAAGACTTTGTTACAGTTTTTCAGCTAAAACTGGTATGTGATGCTCAAGGTGTTCAGCAGTCTTGGGATAAACAGGTGCAGAGGCTGGGAAGAGTGGAAACCCAGGGGAGTTGACTCCCAGCTGACACATCAGCACTATTCCATACTAAACCATAAACATCCTATTCACTATAAACTGGAGAGTTTGCTGGGGATAGCCCTCCTTTTCCTTCTTCTTCTTTTTCTCTCTTCCATGGCTGACATCTTGAAAGGGACTTGTTTACTGTTCTACCCCTGAGGCCTACTCCCACAGAATATTGGCTGAGCATAACCCTCTGTATTTTCTATTATAACTGCTATTAATATTTGTTGTTATTTTATTAAATATATTTCCATTTCAACCCATGAATCTCCTTTCCTTCTCCTGTACCCCCTCCCCATGGGGAGAGGAGGCATCAGGCGACAGAGCAACTGTATAAACCGTGACAGTAAGTAAAATGAGGCATGACATCTTTTGAAATTTATTGAAGTCCTAAGAAATTGCATTTAGAGTTTTGTCAGTATCACTATGAGACCATCATTAGTGACAAAGTAAATCAGTGTTTGCTGGCTTCCTGTTAAATTTATGAAAACCTGTTTGAAAAATAAGGACTAAAGTGTGTGTAGCTACTATATAATAAATTATATATTTTAAAAGGGATATGCAAAGTCAGAAATCTAAACAATAATTTTTATATTTTCCTTAACTCAAGATACAAAATCACCACAGTACAATGAGTTCTATGTATCACATCACTGCCTGGAAAACTTTTTAACTGTAATTATTATAACTAGAAAAGTTTAAAGGATACAAATGTTTTACACTTATTTTGTGCATTCTACACTCTAGCATACAGTGAATTGCTTTGTTGTGTGTGTTAACTGATATGGCTTTTTTTCTGCTTCCTTGTCAACCAGTCTGTGTTTTCTTTTCATGTGATTATAAGGGAGGGAGGCAAGCCTTATGCACCGTGTCTCAGATTGTTCCACTGAGATCAGTTGTCTCCACCACCACCAACTAATAAAGAGATTATGAGATTTGCTATAAGTACATTGTATTTATTTGGTATAAAAAAATCAGGAGACTGGTGGTCCTTGGACCATAAATCTTCTTTTTCTCAGGCTTAATGAAGTGAAATCCTGTTTAGGTGAAACTCTGATACGCTTGGCCCCTGGGTAAGATGAAAGATGTATCAGCAATGTTTTTTCTGGAACTAGAGTATTAAAAGGATGTTTTAAAACTGTGTACAATGTTCTGACAGTCTAGTCCCCCAAGGCAGAAATAAGATTTTCACACCCAGATTTTTTTCTAGAAAATGTCATAACCCTTCAAGCCCTTCTTGACAAGTTTCTGTAGCTGCACTGTGGAACATGCAACATATCTATGTGTAGCATATATCTGTACGGACTATGTCAGAGAGTGGGCTTCACATGGAATTAAATCATCTCAAATCCACTGAACCTGGTGCTACTGCACTGAGAAGTCCCTGGGACACAGAAGGGAAGAGATGGCATGGGGTGTAGAGGAAAGTACTGGCCAACATCTTCCGCTCTTATGCCTCCATTTACACTCCTTCCCTGTGGATCTTCTGCTGGTCTTGCTGGAGACAGGATATGAGGCTCATGAACATTTGGTCCAACCACTGACAGCTGTTCTTGTAACCATTTCCTTAGTGTGACTTCAAAAGCATGTTGAATTCTCTTGTGTTCACATTCAAAGTCTCTGAATTTGTCTCAGAACACCTTTGGGGCAGGGAATTTTTGTTCCTTGTACTTCTCTGAAGTTAACAGCTAGAGGAACAAAGATTCCTAAAAGTCAAATTTTTTACGGGACACTTGTTCTGTAAAGACAGGAATAGCCATCATTCCAGCTTTGGTCTTTTAATATAAGTGTTTTCCACAATGTTGAGGTTTTCTTTCTTTCCCTGTCAAACCAAGAGCAACAACCATTCAATATCAATTGATCTTAATACTTAAGAAAATCATAGAGAATGAACCATTTATGAGATGTAAGCAAAGGTTTTGAGCTCAGCAAACAAACTAGTGCGTATGTAGGTCAATTCTTGTCTGACTCATGCTTTTCTTTCTGAATGAAATAAGAAACTGAATATTTTTTTTACTTTATTTTGCCATTGCACAGAGAAAATTTTAAAAGTATCTAGAAAATTTTGTAGTCCAAAGCCTTTGCTCCATTATTAATATGGCTCCAGATGGCTTCTTACTAGGAATCTGACTTCTGAACATAAGAAAAGGCTTTTTTACTGTAAGGGTCTTTACAGTCCATCTTTACAAGTCCATCTTTACAGATTTGCTTATGTGTTAGGAACTTGTGCTTTCTTGGGATGGAAATGTCCCAGGAGCTGAAGGGTTTCCAACAATTTCAGGAACCAAGCACGTCCTGTGCCTTGGTTCATGGCCACAAGCTGAAGGCCTTGATCTATCGGCCTGACCCAGCATTCTTCAAGCAGCTTCTTCTCAAAGAATTTCCAGATGGTCTTCGGAAGTGGACATTTGGAGGGTATGCTAGCTAGAACATCTTAACAATGTAATTCCTTTCATTCCTTTTTGCTGATCTTTTCATTCAGTAATTTTCCATAAAATACTTACACATGAAGATGATCCAGCAAGGTTAACTGAAAATTAGCAAAGCTAATAAAAAGCCTCGTGCTGCAGCTGATGCAACTGTAAGCAGTACCAGAGTATATATGCACATTAGTCAGCAATTCTCAGAATAAAACCAGCTCCACTGAAGTTGAAAACTACATAAGTGAACACCAGCTGACGATCCTGATCATAAAAACATCAGAAGAATAAGTGAAGATTTTTGGCCTGCACTTGCTTTCTGTACTATACCTAATTCTGAGAAGAAAATAAGATTTTTGGAGTCCAGCATCAGCAATCTAATCCCAAATCCACAAAGGCAAAAAACTAATTTATATTGATGTAGGATGTATTTATTCAGGCTGTTTTATTGCTCCACGGATACTTCAGTTAAACTTTAGTATTATATTAAAGAGCCTGAAAATACCCTTCACTGAAACAAGGGATAACACCAGCTCTGTATTTTTAATGGCACTCCTCCAGTAAAAGAGGTTGGCTTTTTGGGTCCCTGGATTATACTGCAGTTCAGGATAAGAATCTGATTGATTTCAAGTAATTATGTCTGGATTTCAAGCTGTTTTGGCTTGTAACACTAAAGTCTTAAATCAATTGGGAAAACTCCATCTATTTGGAAAAGCTAGTATTTCCTTGCTGTCATTAATACAGGACTAGGTACACTCCATTTTACAATGTGGTGGGTTGTAGCCCAAAATGGGCTGTGCCCTTAGTAGCATAAACTGGCATAGGTCCATCAAAACCAAACAAAGCTATACTGAATTTTCTTACCCTAAGTTCTATGTATGATTTTAGTTCTGTCAATACGGATAAACAGGGAGACTTGCAAGTATATCCACTTATAGGCACAGAAAAATTAAACTTTCTCTGTTGTTTTTTATCAATATTTTGCTTATAGTGGTGAAATGCCTTTCCATTCTTCTTTCTGCCTTGGCAAAACATGTAAAGGCAGATTTAACTGAAAAAACTTCTGTTGCTCATGATGAGAAAATCAGCATTGTATAGATTACATAAGTAGGAAAGAATCAGGAATTACTGTTGTGAGGGAAAGCTTAAGTAATCCAAAGCAGTAAAAATAGCTGTTCTGACAAATTTCTCAGCTTGCTAAAGCATTTTTTTTCATTCCTAAAGACGCTGCACTAAGTATCATGGTTACAGCTATAGAATTTGCCCTACACCAACAGGATTGTTTCAATTAACCCGTACTTCATGTTAATTAAGAACCACGACAAGTCAAAAGAGATCTAGGAAGGCTGGCAGTGGATTTCTCAATTGCAGCATCATTGTTTCAGATATGATCATCTTCTGACCCTGTCTCTGATTTACATAGCGAGCTACCAGTGTCATGGCTAGAGAGGAAAAAGATATACTTAGTCCAATTTTAGTTGTGTTATAAATAGTGCTTTTTACAAAGGGCCATTTTAGCAACTGGTGATGTCAGCCCTATGTTTTTGACACAAGACCGAAAAATGAGGGATTTTGGTTGAAATGTATTATCCTCTTCTGTCTCCTACAGAAAAGTGTTTCTAGTGGGTCAAATAATGGGGTAGTCGTCAGCTGGTTGCAGAGGGCATTCATGCAGCAACACAAGAGAGTGGACAGAATGTGAATTAGTCAGGAGTCAGGACAAAACAAAAACCCAGGCGGTAATGGAGAATATGGAGATTGTGACTGTCTTCAACTCACAACATAATGCCAAGTCTTCAGCATCATTAGCTATATGAGAGACAAAAAGCAAAACATGCAAGAAGATGCAATAGAGAAGCTTAAGTTTAATTTGAACACTGCAGAGGACAATCACTTTAAAAATATATACAAATTGTTACAGAAATGCAGTTTGTGTAGGCTTTGGGTTATTAAAACAACCATAAAATAATACCAAATTAAGGCACAGTTTTTACGAAAACACGGCTTGTTTGTAAAAAAGGAACTTCAGGCTAACTCTGAAAGAACATTTCTCCTTGATTGCACTTAACTGGAATTGTTTTCATGTATAATTCCTTTTGTAGTTATAGGAAGCATATGAGATGAGAAGCTTAGTTCAAACACCAAAATATTAAGAACTCGATCCAAACCCCAAAGTCAGTGCAATGGGCATCCCCCCAAGTAGCTAAACAGCTGGAAATGAGAAGTTCAATCTCAATCCCAGCAAAACCAAAGTGACATTAACTTTAAGAGGAGGAACAGCTAAGAGCAAGGTCCAGATACTGTCTGTTTAACTTATCATTAGTTAAGGTAAATATCTGCACTGCACAATCTACCAACATTTGCACGCATAGCATGAGCAGGAGCTTATGCACCGCATTATCAGACACATGAATAGAAGATACTGGACACACTACGCTGCCACAGATTTTATGCACTACTAAGAGATAAAGTGAATTAGCCTGAACAGAGCACTGTGTAAGTGATGCTAGACATTGGAGTGACAGAGGTGTGTCTTTACAAGGCACAGCCTCAGTGACAGTGGAGCCACAGTGGCGTGTTGTTTATCTTGCCTGGAGATGCATCCTCCCTACTGGGTGCTGCACCTCCATCACCCTGAGGAGCAGATCTCTGTAACACTGGGGGTTGAAAGGTGGGACTTGTGTGCAGGTCTGGCTCATATGGACCAAGGGCAGTCAGAGGTGGCTGGGTGATGTTGATCTTATATTTTTATACTTGTGTATATAAAACTACACATACACAAGTACATACTGATGACCCTTGTCTGAACATGGAGGGGCCAAAAAAAAAGTAAGTTTCTCCAAGCTCACTCAAGACTCAGTGATGCTGCATTGCAACAGTGCTGTCTGGCTATAGGCACTCATCTGATGTTGAGATCTGGCCTTGCTGAAAACCCAGCAATGGACATGTGTTATTTGTCAATACTAAGAAAGCTGTTGAGCAGTAGCACAGGGAGAGGTCCAAATGAGTCCTCACGTTTCACCACAAGTAGCAATGTGGGAAGTACAAATGGGATTGCTAATGAAAGCTCTCTCTTCCTCTCCAGAGGAATAAAATCCTTCCCATTCCTGTCTGCCACAAGCTAGCCTCTCTGCTCCAAATTCAGAGACTACTTGATCCTTTAGTTGCAGCCACAAGCACACACTGTTTTTGAGATATATGAACTCCAAATAATTTCTATCTGCTGCTTAGTGCCTCTCCTCCAGCCCCACCTATCTATCTTCTTCATCTTTCCTTCTAAGACTTCCACTTGTCCTCTCCATCCTTCATTCTTAATAGGCTTCCTTCTACTTCTTTCCTTTCCTTGACACTTGTATCCAAATTTACTCCTCTAGTATTTGTGCTAACTCTTATACTCATAATAAGAACTAAGCATGAGCAACATAAAGAAAAAAAAAACGGAAAGCACAAGCTTCTCTCCCATGTTCTCTTTGACTGTGCAGGTGAAGTATTGTGTCTGCTTTGCTGCTTATCCACTTACTTTTTCTAATATAAGTTTTTCATAGAGGGCAGGGGATATCCCTGTGGCTGGTGATTGAAGAGCTGGAAAAGCACAAGCAATCCTGAATCCAACCAGTTCTTCTCACACAGAGAGAGAAGAGATGAAAGGCTGCTAATAGATGATTGTGGAGTTCAGAGCAGGGTTGGTATGGCACAGTGAGGCATACTGCTTTATTTCCAGCACTGCCCGCATGTGTGCCTGGGACAACGGAACCCACATCTGGGCTGGGAGTGCTGTGTATTGCCATGAAAGAAACAATAAATATAAATAAATAAGAGCCAGTAACTCAGATTATTAAAAATACACAAATATATATGTACATTCTATTATATCATATAAAGATGCAAGCATGTAATACGCAGATATTAAAATTTTCTAAGTAGCTTTTTAAATTACGTGTTCATAAGTATATATATTTAAAACTGTTTATCTAACACATAGTCAAAATTCCATATTTTTTATGATAGGTAGTATGTAATATTTTATTAATGCGGATAAGTAAAATAGATCATGCAAATGTGAAGTAAAAGACAAAATATTCACAGAGTGAACACAGTGTCTGTGATCCTTAGAATGCAGAGCTCTAAAAACAAGAACTACAGCCTTCTGTGAATTTAATTTTGCCAGGTGTTACATAAATGATTATGTGAGCTATTGAAATATAAATCATACATGTTTAAAATGAAACATTCATTGTTATGGGCAAACGTATATTCTTTCTTAAGCAGTGGAGGATTTTTTTCCAAAATCCTGATTCCTGTCTGTGGATGAGTGGAAAAAAGCCTACAAATGCCAGGACTGCTCTTGGTACTCCTTGCTACTAGTCCAGCTGCCCAGGGAGGAGTGGCATTTTGGTCTGGGATGGACTGAGCTGCTCAACACAAAGGATGAGTGGTGGAAAGAAGCAGTGCACTTCTGAGGGACCTGCAAAGTTTGCGCTCACCCCTGGGATCTGCTGAAGCAGTGAGGCACCTATCACCTCAGAGCTGCTCTAGCTGCTTGTAGGAGGTGAACCATCTGCTGGAGTCCTTGAGAGGGCAAGCAGAAGCTCTCCCATCTCTTCCTGTGTTATCAGAGCAGGAAAAAACATATTCCTGGAGAATCAAGGGAACTAATTCCCCTGCTTTTGTCAATCCAAGAAGAAAAAGGCAGAAAATAGCAGGCTCATAATATCCTTTCTCCCTCAGGTCTCACTCGATTTCGTCAATGCTGGGTTACTACAATAATAAAGTTAAATTGTCTCTTTTTGACATTTAAGTCACTCTTTTGAAATAAGTGTGGAAGGAGAAAAATGAGTTAGGACACATTTAAATAATACTGGGTAGAGATTTGGAACAGTCATTAATTTACCTCACCAGCTTACTCATAATTAATATTAACTCGATGGCAGGAAAAAAGAAATATACACTGGGGAAACAGTGCAGTTTAATAAAAAACAGTATTAATTCTTCTCCCCTCTGCATTGTCTGCTAAACATGGGTTTTTTTTCTGTAAAAAGGAAATATGACAACTGCTTCTCAGGGCAGAAGCATTGCTCTTGGTCAGATGTTGGAAGCTCTTATTGACTTCACTCATTTTAGTGGAACTTTCTAGATTGCTATCAATGTGACTAAGCAGAAACTGATAAAAGTCTCTTCTTCAACGGAAGATGTGCCAGGTTGTTCTACGTATATACAGTAGAAGTTTTCTTTTTCAAAAAGTCTCTAGTGTAGCATATATTGGAGAAAAAAAATGTAATAGGTCTTTGGCTGAGAAAGGTTTTCAGTGGGTTGCATTTGAATCGCAGGTTATTTATGTCTTTTAGTTAAATAGTATGCTGTATAAAAGTATCTACTGCTCAGGGAAAAACAGTTTTGCAGATTAATGTTAGACTGGTTCAATGGAGTGGATCAATGTTAGCTTGTTAAGAGATTCGCTGCAGCATTTTTAGTGAAAAGAGTTTGAAAAGGAGAGAACTGCATTTATGGGTTTGGGAACATAAATAAAGAGAGCATGTGAATCAAAAAGAGCTTTTTAAAATGTGATGTTTAAACTTGCTGTAATCATGGTGCTATTTTCATTGGGGAAATAATTTATATTTACTATCCTATGTATTATGATGCTTGAGTAAAAATACTCGCATCAATGTTTTTAAGTTAAAAAACTACTTTAACCTCCTTACTTATGTGAAATTCAGTGGTGATTTGGTAAGAGAGTGATTGGTTATTTGGTTTCTCTCGTTAAAGAGAGAGAAAAAGATTTATAAAAATAATCTTTGACTTCAGCTGAAGGAAAATTGAGGGCATGTCAGGGAACCTGGAATAATTCCACTCAAAGAGCTCTCTCCTCCTCCCTCTAACACCAGCACAGCACTCCATCATTCACATCCACCAGCTCTGCTCTAAATTTCTGAGTTTCTTGTCTCACCGTGTCACCTTCCACAGATCTTCATAGTGGCTCTCCCAGGATAGCTGTTCTTCACAGGCAACGGTACCCTCAGAGGCACGAAGGTTATTTGTGTTCCTGCTATCTGCAGGGATGCTTGGGGCTTGCTGCTTGTGTGTTCCCAGACAGTAAAGTGAAGGGCAAGTTTCCTCTCTCCCTCTCCCTCTCCCTCTCCCTCTCCCTCTCCCTCTTTCTCCTCTCCCTCTCCATAGCATTTCCTTCTCAAGCACAGTGACTTGGTGTCAGCATCAGAGGCAAGACATGTGGAGAATCAAATATTAATTTTTTACGGGGGAAAACAGGGACAGTCAACAGTAAGGAGGTGAGGAAGTAACAGCAGAAAGCTTTGGAGAGGCCAGCGGACAGATGGCAGGAGTAGAAGGTGGGAGATACTCAGGCACTTGGTTGCTCTGACAGAAAGACTGTGGTGGGGTGGGGGTGGAGCTGAGCTACTGCATCTTTTTTAAAGAAGTTAATCAGATAAACAGACCTCATCTCTGATGGTGGCAGAATTTTTCAGGCACATAGGACCATTTCACTGTGATAAAGGTGGCTTTGTGCTGAGTGCGGCAAGTCTCTGTGGAGGGGGAGCACTAACCCAGGTTTGATGGTTGGGCAGAGAAGATGTGAGGAGGACAGATGCACAGGGGAAGTCCAAATGCCAATGGAGTAGTCAAACCTGAGCCTGTCACCAAAGGAGATGCAACGGATGCCAGGGCTCAGGAGATTAAGAACTCGGAAGACATTTGGGCTTGAATCACAGAATCACATAATGGTTGTGGTTGGAAGGGACATCTGGAGATCATCTAGTCCAACGCCTTTGTTAAAGCAGGTTCATCTAGGGTAGGTTGCACTGGACAGCATACAGGTGGGTTTTGACTATCTCCAGAGAGGAGACTTCACAGCTTCTCTGGGCAGTCTGTTCCAGTACTCTGTCACCCTCAAAGTAAAGATGTTTTTCCTCACAGTGAGCTTCAACTTCCTGTGTTCCAGTTTGTGCCCATTGCTCCTTGTCTTGTTGCTGGGCACCACTGAAAAGAGTCTGGGCCCATCTTCTTGACACATATCCTGTAGATATTTATAAGCATTTATGAGATCCTCTCTCAGTCCTCTTTTCTCCAGGCTAAACAGACCCAGCTCTCTCAGCCTTTCCTCATATGGGAGATGCTCCAGTCCCCTCATCATCTTTGTAGCCCGCTGCTGAACTCTCTCCAGTAGTTCCCTGTCCTTCTTGAACTGAGGAGCCCAGAGCTGGACACCAAACTCCAGAAGTGGCCTCACCAGGACAGAGCAGAGGGGAATGCTGACTTCCCTCAACCTGCTGACCACACTCTTCTTAATACACCCCAGGATGCCATTGGCCTTCTTGGCCACAAGGGCACATTGCTGGCTCATGGTTAACTTATCATCCACCAGTACTCCCAGGTCCCTCTCTGCAGAGCTGCTTTCCAGCAGGTCAACCCCTAACCTGTACTGGCGCATGGGGTTACTCCTCACCAAATACAGGACCTTACACTTGCCTTTGTTGAACTTCATTCGATTCCTCTTCACGCATTCAGTAACTCCCCCTGCTCTTTATCCTCCATCACCAGGGCACCCACCTGATTCAGCAGTGGGCCCACATTTTCCCTAGTCTTCCTTTTGCTACTGACATACTTGAAGAAGTTCTTCTTGTTGTCCTTGACCCCCTTTGCCAGATCTAATTCCACGTGGGCTTTAGCTTTACTTGTTACAACCCTGCATACTCTGACAATGTTCCTATATTCCTCCAGAGTGGCCAGTCCCTTTTTCCACATTCTGTAAACTTCCTTCTTCCATGCCGCCTAGAGCTCTAACCCATGGGATTCCTTCAAGCAGGTTTTTGAAGGTGTCAAAGTTAGCTACCCCAGAGTCCAGACTTGTAATCCCACTTACTGCCCTTCTTCTTTCAATTCCTATCTCCTTTGGAGTTTTATTTATTATGCAAATGATCTAGAAAGAAAATGTTTGAGCAAGTGGAAAAAGAAAAGGACAGGAAAGGGATATTTTTGCCTCTTCTGCTAATCTTCAGTTTCTTATAGCTTTTTTCTAAGGTACCTTCAGAGTGAAAGATTTTTTTTTTAAGATCTTGACTATTTGCGGAAGAAAAAGGTGCTGATTTGGTGTGGTTATTTTTAAATGATGCTACCAATTTCTGTGTTATCAGGTGTTGCATGTAGGTTATGAAAGACTTGGAGAAGTCTGATTTATGTTTCCATTTGGAGCTTTTATGATTGTGATATTCTACAATCTATTGCTGAATCTTCTACTGCATGATGGTAGAAGGCTATTGAGAGACAAGTGTGGAAAACACAGCCTTACCAAATGAATGCTAACTGCAGTCTGTGGTCTCAGCTCAATAATAAAGTAGCTTAGATTGGATAAGGTCTAGTTAAAGTCCTGGGGACAACCCAACACAGCTAAAATTCCTCAGAACCTGTCCAAGAAATTGAGAAAATTTCCAGATTTTCTGGAAACGTCCACATTTTCCTATGTGTTCACATAGACTTGACCTTCTGATATTTTGGCTACATCTAAACTTAAAACCAGAATTCTGAAATGAATACAAAGTGTAAGGGTGGTGGTTTACACCCCCAGACTCAGCCATGAGGCTCTGATATTAGATGGTTTTAGCTATTAGCCTAATAGTATTACTTCAACTGCAAATTGCAAAATAATTGCACACTATATCTAAATTTGATGTTGTGGAACAAGAATAAAGACTTCAAATTGCTGTGTAAAGGACTCGGTGTTTCTATTTGTAATATTAATGTGCTACGTGATAAGAACAGACTTTGATTACACACACTACCTTTTATTCTCAAGGTATTTCAACACAACTTACTAATAAATTCATCTAAATATTGGCAATGTAATGAATGAGTAAGCAATTGTGGCAGCCAGTATGAGCTGAACAACAGCTCACATGTTAAGACTCTGGGCATTCAAACCTGCTTAATGGGGAGAAAAAAGGATTGGCAAGAGACCTGGACTTTTCTCCTACTCTTTCTGAATGAAATCCAAAAGGAGATTAAAGATTTGAGAATATCGATAACTGGAGACCAGCAAGATGAACTGTATTGAGACTTCTCATTTTAAAATATCAGCCAGAAATAAAACAACACTCCCTGTAAAGCATTTTGTGGGATAGAGCTTACTGGGTGATTTACTACATTGCAAGCAACAAAAAAGCCCTATGGATTAGAGCTTACTGTAAAATTAGAAACCTGGAAAATAGATACAAGGAAATTTCAGTTAGTTTAAATTTTTTTTTCTGTTCTTTTGTGTTTCAAAAGAACCCCTTCCTAATTCTAAACTATTTTTTCAGAACTATTTTAAGAAGAAGCAAAGCTTTAAATCTCAAAGTGAGTGGTTTAAGATGCTCGCCTTCTCCATCAGCTTTCTGTGAAAAATCATGAAAATAAAACTTTTCACTTCATGTCTGCTATGACTAGTACAGGACACATGGGTCATATACACAGATAAAATCAGAAAAGCTGAGCAAAAAGGTATTCCACAATAGCAAATGGGCTACTTCTTATTTTAAGGTTTGGCCAGTCTTTGCTACCCTTTGTAGGTTTTAAAAAGCCATCACTCTTAATGTCCAAAGCTGTGTAATAATCTAGGTAACACTCAGCTACACTGTGAAGCAGAAGCTAGTGCCTGTTTCAAAGTCCCTATGAGCCACCCCTGCCAGAGGAGGTTAGCAGATTTTGAGCTGTTCAGATTTCTACTCCTGGTAACAAGTGTCTGCAGACCTCTGCCAACCTCTTGCAGTCATTACTAAGCTCCTACTTTTCCCATTCTGTTCAGTCCATGTTTTTAAGAGCTTCAAAGAAGCGGAATGCTAAAAACAGTGGTATTTTCAAAAGCATGTAGTTCTGGTTAACTTCTTATCTCACTGAAATGAATGCTGAGGTGTCTTTGAATTTTATAGGAACCCATTTACATTGAGGACAAGTGGTTCTGAAAATATCACTATGTGTATTTTCCAGATGAAATGTTTTCCTTTTTTTCCCTTCGAAATAGTACAATTTCTCAGTCAAGTGGAACTAATATGACTTCCCTTTGGAAACTGGTACTTGCTGTTCTATCAGTGTTATTTGCCATGCCAGTGTGACTGTGAAAATAAAACTTGCCACTCCAGTCAGAGCTACTTCTGCTGCACAGTTTTATACAGTGGGTGAATATGTACCTGACAGGGTAGCTGTTATCAGCCAGTGCTCAGTGACTGAGATTTTCGCGGCTTAGTAGATCCATGCCTTCTCTCATGTTTAGCAATTTGAAAGACAATGACCTATTATGAACTTGTGCCAAAATTACCAAGCCATTCAGTCCAGTCCAGGTTGCCCTGATAGGGAGTGTATGCTGAAGTTATTAACCACACGACTAATTTAATGTAATTGTCACCTTCAGCTGGTGTGACATGCGTGAGACAAATGAGGCTGCAGGCTGAGCTTTCTCCTCTGTTACAGCACATCCCGCTGGAGCAGGAGATTGGGCGGCCAGTCACACAGAGCTGTGAAAGTAGACATGGGGCTGGAGCAGTGATGCCAACATCCATGGCCACCACCTGGATCTCCGGAGTGGTGGTGGCCCCAGAGGAGGCATGGGCCAAGCTATAAGCTGGCACTGCGGCAGGGCAGCAGAAGAGGAGGGATGGAAGCTGATGGGAAATGTAGCTGTCTCACTAGGGGCTGGCAGGGAGCTTGAGCCTGCTGGTGGATTTAGCTCTGTTCCTAAGGAAAGGATGTCTCTTCAGTAAACAAATGAAAAATAAACATCAAGGGCAAATATTTGGCAAGTGGCATGTAAAACGTGCTGTAAGAAACGTAAAGTGGGGCACAAAGTAGTATCGTGGCTGGGAATCTCAGTAGTGAGAACTCCCAAACAGCCTAAATTGCAGTGTGAACAGCAGAGGCAGGCTTTTCAGGAAACGTTTGAGACTGACTGGGAGGTACAACGTAGACACTTGCGTTTCCATTCCACTTCAGCATGGACTGCAACTGCTCAAAGAGTTAATTTCTGGAACAATAGTTAGACTGGAGAGGAATACAAAATAAACAAATTTAAATGATTTCCATTTTGGATCTCAGCTATGCAAGTTTAGTTCTGTTGCTGGGTGTGAATAATTCTCCTATTAAGTTTTTTCTTTATTTTCAGATCAGTTCAGGACCCATATGTTTACTTAATAGTGAAGCATTTTGAGTTTCACTGAACCTTTAAAACTAAGATTTTAAAAATAAGAACACCAAGTCACAAGGCGAAAGTGATCTGCTGGCCAAGTCAAGGATAGAGAATGTTATGGTCCCTGTGCTCAACTCAAAACCTGCCTTGAGTTTTCACCACTTGAACTTTGTGAACTGATTACAGGTGAGCAGCCCTGCAGTCCCCTTGCTGAGGCTCCTGCCATGTCTAGGGAGATGCACTGTGGATACGTCTTTTGTCCTTCGCTTGGTTACAGAGGTCCAGGATAGCAAACACACTGCAGAAAGTGCTTCCTTTCCTCCACCTTGTCCCCACGGGTGTCCCTCAGCCTCTAGAAATTGTGCACCATCGCTGTATCGCGTGTCCAGTCCCCTAAAAGGGAGCTATGCGTATATAGGGGTCTCCCGTCCCCGATTAAGCTTTTGTCTGTATTTCAAACACCCATACAATCGGGAGGAAAAAGAAAGTAGGAGCTGTGGAGCTGACAGGCAAAGGAGAGGGAAAAGCTTCCCCCAGGGAAAGGAGAGAGCTCCAGCCTGGTGGGGAGAGACCTGCGAGGGCTGGAACAATACAGAGCACAACGCGGGGCAACTGGCCTGGGGGGAATCGGCATCTCTGCCCTTTTCCCTCTCCTTGCTCTTGCTCCTGCCCCTGTCCCTATCCCTGTCCCTGTCCTGCCCAGTCCCTGCCCACCGCAGGCGGGGCGGGTCCGGGAGAGCAGAGCAGTTGTGTGCGCGTCTGTGTGCGTGTCTGTGTCCCCGTGTGCGCGGTGGCC
>NW_010160695.1:0-557 GCF_000695765.1 Mesitornis unicolor | reverse complement strand
AACTATAAGGAAAGCAACCCCACAGCTTCCTGACAGCTCCTTCCCTTATTTGCACCCCCAAGCTCCCTACCATTGGCCACACCTTGGGAGCTGCTCTTCTGACCTGTGTCCTGCAATCTGCAGGCAGCTCCCACCTACAGCCTTCTCACAGACTCCGAGCACAGGTATAGGGTTAAAAAATATGTAAAGTTCCGAGACTTATAAACCATGAGGTGCCTGCCACAAGCTGCAGGCATTCTAGGGAACAACATGGTACTCTGTGGGTGTTCTGGAAAGGCGATGAGCCATCCCCTACCCTGGAAGGCACCGAGCCTTACATCCCTGCTGCTTTAGTAAGAAATGTTAAAACCCCATATACAGATGAATACAAAATGCTCACCTTATGCCCTGCTAGATGATCTCAGCATCATCAAAGTGATGATATCAGAAACTTGCTCAGCATTGAACAAGTCTGAAAAAAAAAAAAACCAACAACAACAAACCAAACCAAGAAGAAGGTTCTATCTCCAATACAGTCTGGAATTCCAGTAAAATACAATAAACTTACAATTACAGGA
>NW_010160694.1:24934-25649 GCF_000695765.1 Mesitornis unicolor | reverse complement strand
GGTAACGACGACGAGGACGACGACTTGTAGAGGGGATGTTCTGTTTTCGCCAGAGGAACAGTGGAAAAGGGGAACCTCGGCTCGGAGAAGGGACGAGAGAGAATAAATAAATAAAGAGCAGCTCTAAAATAAAGGTAGCGGCATTATCCCGGCAGCGAGAAGGTGAGTCTGTATCTGAATTCCCCGTCCCCGAGTCTTCCTCCCACCCCTTCTGCTCAGAGTTGGAGGAAACCGGTTCCTTGTCGCATGGGCATGTGTCCGTGGAGATGGGTGTGTACGTGTGCTTGTGTTCAGGGTTTAGTTTTGTTTTCGCGTTGGTCTGAAGACAAAAAAAAAAAAAAGAAAAAAGAAAAAAGAAAACAAACTTGATGGGAAGGAGCAGCGGAGCCGTCCCTCACAGGGCAGAGACGGCTGTCGCCCCCGGCTCCACGCGAGTTTCGTTGCAAAAAAAAAATAAAAATAAATCTGGTCTCTGGTGCGGGCGGGGTGACTTTTCACCCGTCCAGCTGGACTTTCTGTCTCCCTCCAAGTGACAGTCTCTGCCGTTCTGCCCTCACCCCTCTTCGGCCGACTGTTACCGCGGCTGCCAGGGTAAGCCCCAGGACAGGCGCACGCCGTGCCAACTGCCGTGGCATTGTTACTCGCTTGCCTCTCCCGCCCACCCCTGGAGCAGCGGAAATAGGGAAACCGGGCTGCGCCCCGCGAGTAGCCGAGG
>NW_010160694.1:24067-24527 GCF_000695765.1 Mesitornis unicolor | reverse complement strand
GAGCCCGAGCCCGCAGCCGCCTCTCCCGCTGTCCGACAGCAGTGGGGACAGAGCTGACCCTCGTTTTTTGTTCTTCGCCGTTTCCTCTCCCTAAGAGATCCCTCCTGCCCTTCCCCTCCCTCGCCTTGACTTGTTTTTCCTGTGGTTTAAAGACAAAACTGTGCGTTTTCGGGTTGTCCCACCTCCCCGCTGCGCCGCAGGACTGAGGCACAGGAAAGCCCTGGTGAGGGGGTCCCGCCGCCCTTTCCGCCGGCGGTGCGGGGTCTTGTGTTTTGGTTTGAAAGCGTTTCCACGTGGGGAAGCCTCTGTGTGTGTGTGTGTCTGCGTGCGTGTGTGTGTGCATACTTGATCCGTGAGGAGGTAACAGGATTCTCCGTGTTCAAACGCAGTGGGCTGTTGGCCATTAATTTGCCTCTCCGGCTGTCATTACAAACATTTCCAAAATCTGATACCCGCGGAA
>NW_010160694.1:13674-24036 GCF_000695765.1 Mesitornis unicolor | reverse complement strand
GTTTCATACGGCGCGGGGGGCAGTTGGGCGGCGGCGTGGGGTGGGGGGAGTGCGTCGGGGGGAGAGGCACCCACCCGCGGGGGAGCGATCCCGCGGCGCTTCCCACCGAGAAAGCGAGAACGGGATCCCACGGCAGCGCCGCTGCCAATCGGTAATTGGCATCTAAAGTTTCATTTACATTTCTGAACCTGCCGAGAAGGCACCGGTGCTGCTTCCCCGTTATCCCGCGGGCAGGGTTTAAAGCGGAGCACCTGGAGATGTGCGTTTGTCTGGCGAGTGGCAATGTGAAATAGCTGGGGTTCGCAAAAATCCCGGGAGGGACACTGCACCAGACAAGGGAGTCCCTTGGCCGGTTCGAATTTAAGCGTGAAGTCATGCAAGAACAGTAAGAAACCAGTATTTTCTGTTTTTCTGAGTTTTGTTTTACGTGTTTCACTTACTGAAATGAGAAAGACAAGATAAGATAAACTAATCAACAGTTGAGATATAGAGTGAAGTATACAAAGCAATAATCTTTTCTGTATGGTAAATACATTTTTTGGGGTCTGACCTCAGTATTTATTTGTTATTTGCCAAGTATACATTGCATTAAAGCTCAGGTTATATATCATTGTTTCATTTCCTTAACACTCAAAAAAGCAGTTTCATAAAATTACTGTGGATTTGACTTTTTCTCCTAGTATTTCTGAAAATGCTGCCAAACAACAAATGTTTGCATACCTACGATGTGTATCATACTGTGAGTAAAGTGGAAATACAGATTGACATTTCTCTCTCTTCCTCGTGATTCTCCCTTTATGTTTGACATCTAGTGTTAGCAGGGCTATGTCCGATACTGCTCTTCTTGCTTTCTTTAGGAAATTCTGGTATTTATGCTATGAAATGTTCTTCAATCAAATTTAATACAAATGAAAGAGGAGTATGTTGACTAATCTTTTATGTATCTTTGTTCAGATAATTTATATGCAGTTACAAATTGTTATGTGTATAAGGTTGTACTGCTAATAAATTTAGTTGACGCTTACTCTTGCTGGATTTGTATTTATTAATGGCTTCATAACACTTTGTAATAGAAATTTAGTCTGCTGTATAGGTAACAACAATGAGATAGATAAATTGAATTTAATGAGTAGAAAACCAGTCGGTTTCCAGTTAGTTGCAGTTCCCAGTTAAAATGTTTCAAGCAAGGCAACTAGAAATACAGCTATAGATAGCATCCTGTTGCATATTTTTAGCCTCTGATGCAAGCTTTAAGAACTACTCTTTAAACTTTATGCAACTTTTACCTCACAGACCTAGAATTAGTCAATGTTAAACACTGGAACTTGGTACAGCAAAAGTGTCTGTCTGTTTCCTTCATGACCTGGTGGTACTGCATGATGGTCAATGCAATCTTACAATGTTAAAATTCAAAGTACTTCTCTCTCTATTAAATATGGAAGTTAATTCAGAAAGAAGAAAGAAATTCCTGGAATTTATGTCAAACATTCTAGGATGCAGCTACTAAGTTTTTCTGTGTTATCTTTTGCTTTCTTGAAAGTAAGGATTTTATGAACTCAGAGTAAAACAGGTCTCCCTAATTATAAGGAGAGTTTATTCAGCATACTTCTATAGTGCAGCTGCTGATCATATTTCACAGAGCTGTTAAAGCACTTAAAACCTAAAATTAGGTACTGTCTGGTAATAAATATTTCAAATCACTCCTTGAAGAAATAGAGAAGTGGGCTTTAAAAAGAAAAAAGTTTTGAAATATGTTGTTGAACAAATGTAATTGTGCTTTGCTTTTCCTCAGGATAATGCAATTACAATCTAAATCACTGATTTGAACACAATGTGCCTTTTCCTTAAGTTTTATTCTTCTCCTGCACTTTTATTGTGATTTTTATATTGACTTTACTTGATATCATAACCTGTTACTTTGTTCAAGCTATGTTTACTGTGGCAACTCTTGTATTAACAGGTATCAAATTAACCTCTACCATACCTGTACTGCTAGTGAGTATTCTTCTGGTACTAAGAACTGAAATAGAAGTTCCCTTGCTTCCTGGTGTGCATGTTTCTGTATGACTTTCAATTGCAGAAGGCGTACACTTGCTTTTTTTCCAGATTTAAGATTAGTTAATTTACAGATTAGTATTTTTAATTTGTGGGTTTTTTTTATATGGTAGTTTTCTATTCAGTGTTCAGTTGAACATGGGAATAGGCTTCCTTACTCATCATCGTTCATTTTTAGTATTGTCAAGATTTGCAAGAAGAACGCAAACACATGGACATCAGACTAACGGACATCTGTCAAGTTTGTCAAGGCTTTTTAAAGCTTTTTGAAAGTTCAGCACTGAACCAGATCTGGTAGCAGGAACACTCAGATGTCTTCGGTTTTTACTTCGTACTTGAGAATCCAATGTTATTTCTACTCTCTAGCGAATCTATAATCTTCTTGCCATTTTATGTTAGAAAAGCAGTATTTATGTTGTGCATGTGGAAGAAGAGTTTTGATATTTGATAATTGAGATTTATAAGTAAACTTTTAATATGTGGTATTAATATCTGCTATTTTTCTTTTTTTGGATTTAAATATTGTGTAAATGTGTGTTCAACTTAACCTTTTCTGTCATTGAAAAGTGCTAATTGATCTTTCTGGCCCTGACATAATAGTATAGTTTGATATTTGAAACCTTTCTGCTTTGGCACAGCCCTTTAATCACCCCTGAGATTTCAGGGCATGGTTCTACTGAAGGCATAAATTGCTACCCTTTTTAAAATTAAATAAAAGTGGTTATATAAAATATCTTTATGGTCTTTTAAAGTCAGTAGATGTTTTACCTATCAAAGCCCCAGGATTTACAATGAACATTAAAACCTTTCTGCTTTTCTTGTATGTGTTAGGTGACATTTTAGATGTTGCTGTACAGAAATCAGATTTTTATGAAATAATAGTCCACACTTCTGTGTTGCAGTGTTATTACATCTGTCATTAAATCAGAAGTGCTTAAAGGAACTTGGATGCACTTTGCAGTGCGAAAGCTCAGATACCAAGTGCTTATCTGACAAGTAAAGAATAAAATTTATTTGAAAAGGCAGTAAAACTTACTTTTTTAGTCCACATTGTAGGTTGTAATCCTTCCAGAAGGATTCCTTTTGGAATGCCTGTAATACAGGACCCTGGTGAAAACTATTTTAAAGCAATTTCTTCTTTTTGTTTCTAAGCTTGAGAAATGTGTCAAATAGCTGGCCCATCTTTTGCTTTAATGTTAAACAGTAAAATTACTTTGATGATTGATTATCCTATACCAAAATGCATCACTGGGCAGTCTCACTCACAGGATTGTGTATAGGTTAGCTGTCAGACTTTTGAGCAAAATGTCAAATGCTAATGGCTGCCTGAGGAATACTAAAGTTTAAGCATTTTATTTTCAATTTGTCTAAAACGTCTTAAAGGCAAGGAAAGATTATAATGAGAAGTGCTTATCTTCAGAACTTTCAGAGGTCCATATACCAATGAGACTGTTATATATTTGACTTTAAGATATTAGGCTCAGTTACTAGACACTAAACTCTGATTTAGACTTACATTACCAGGGATTTGAAAAGCAGAATTTTGGACATTTTCTGTGCTAAATTCCTCTGGGGGTCTGTGCCCCTTTTCTAGAATTAAAAAAATAAATAAAACTGTGGTGATTTTTCATTAAGCAGCTGTTCATAGAAGTACAGCATAGTGAGTAATGTTGCAGGACTATGTGTAGGGCTGTGTAATTGCAGGTAATTTGAGTGCTGTCTCTGAAGAACCCAGTCTGTCTGGGCTGACTGAATACTGTGTCTTTACAAAAGGGTTGCCTCCTATTGTGGCTGTATTGTACAATTTGACTAATTGGTAGCAGCAAGTCGCAAAATGTCGTCCCCAGGCAACCTGCAAAATATCTATAGATAGAAGACTAATTTTCCTATAGGTAGTAAATTTTTACCTACATATTTAAGTTAATAGATGCTAGATTTTTGGCAACATTAAAATTTATTACTATCGTGACAAGACCCAGCATAAGTTGACATTGCAGTGTAAAGAATTACTGCTGCCTTTTTTTCCTTTTTTAAATTGGGTAGACATGGCAAGTAACTATTCTGCTCTTGCCACATATATAATTAAACCACAAAAACCCACATTAAAATGCCATGGAGGGTCTGATTTAGACCGCAGAAGTAAAAGAAATACAGAGCTGAGTTTGCAACTTTTCAAATAATTCTCCTCTATGACTATGTGTGTATAAGTATTGAAATCAATGCTAGTGCATGAGGTAATTGGAAACTTAACTTGATGGTTTGTGCCAGATCCTTAGCTGCTGCAAATTGGAGTAGGAATGTTGAAATTACTGGAGTGGTCTCACATTATGCCAGATGAGTATCTAGTCCTCTATTCTTAGTGCAGTCTGTTTTTTTGGGGAGGTGTTGGTAGTATACTTTATATGTGTGAGATCACATGCACAGAGGAGTGATCCTGCAGTACTTAGAGAAAACAAAAGAGGGTTAAGTATAAATGCCCAGATAATTTATTAATGTTTTCTTCCATTTGAATGCATTTTCATACTCCTACATTAGAATATATCCTTTTATTCTTTACAGCATTTAATAAATGGCCACAAAAATGCCTTTTACAATAATTGTATTCCTGAATATGGTGCAGATAGGAATATTGTTAATCGACTATGTTCTTTTAATTCATTTGAGGCAACATTGTTGCTCTGAATAGTCAGGTTGCATTTACTCAGGGACACTTCATGAATGCCAAGTCCACTCAATGAAAGATGTGAAATCAGCTTACCGTATTAAATCCTACCGGGATGTTCCTTTTTATTTACTGTAGTATATTCCTAGAGAATCACAGAAAATGGAGGTTACCATACTCCCAAGCAAGAGCAGCTAAGCCAGTCTCTGTACAGTCTGGTTTATGCATCCTGACACCGCTCTGTATGTGAGGTCTTTCCTCCAGCTCTCCTGAGTGTTCCAGCTCAGACATGGTTTCAGAAAACCAGGCACAGCTCGGGCAGATTATGCACATGTCCTCTGCCAAGTTCTAGCAATGCAACTCAGAGTCAGCCTCGTGTTCCTGGTCTGATCTTAACACAGAGAATGAGGCACCTGGGAACTAATAGGGCTGAATAGTATAGAGGGTTTACAAACAGAACAATTATATTCTGGGAAAGGGTCTCCAAAACAAAATTTCAGGTTACTCTGAGGCAAGATTTGGAACTGCAATAGGTTTCCCAAGTGGAAAGAATAAAGTACTTTTCCATTCAGCCACTTATTTTTATGCTTATTCTAATCTGGTATGATAGAAGGAGCTGGTGTAATGTTCATATTAATTTGGTTCAGTTGATTGCTCCTTCAAAGAAGCAATTTTTGTGTTCAAAGCACTGTCGAAATGCTGGGCTCACCATACAGCAGTATGACTGGGAGTCACCTGCAATAAGAATAGTGGGGTCTTTCAGCTAAAATGGCCAGCTGATGAGTTTCCTAGTCATTTCTGATAGCTATTTAGCTATGATTCAGCTTGTTTTCCAATTTTCTGATTTCTAATTTCTCCAAAGACCAGCTGAGTAGTCAGATTTTTGGCTTAAGACAGATGAAATGGAAGGAGTTATTCTTTGACAACTGTGAAACTACCCAGCTTTATGGGATCTTGTTTAGCTTTGTATTGAAGCAAGTCCAAGGTTAGGACTGCAGCTCGAGAGGTGCTGTCAGATCAAGATTAAGCCTGCAGCAGTTTGACTGTGAGGTCTGTGGGATGAGGGCCATCATTTTGCTCTGTATTTACGTGGTTCGCTAAGGGTATTGGTTCATACAAGCAGTCGTAGTGATCTGTGCGTGACCTGTTGCCGTGTGTGACCAACCCAGTCTGAAGTACTTATGTCCGTCCGTTTTCTGTGGCAGAGGACAGAAGAGCACAAAGCTGTGGTTTCATGTTTGGTGGCCGTGCTTCAGCAGCCCTCACCCCTCCTCTGCTGGCCACTCATTGAAGCTGGACCCATTCCTTGCTGTGGTTCACAAACAGTCGTGCTGGCACAAGGCAAAGTTCGGAATGAGTGGCAGCACCCACGCTGCCGAGCCTGGCACTGGCACTGCAGAACCGCAGTCGCTGTTACCAAATCTGCCACCTCTATTAACAGAAGTGTAGGGTCAGGTCTGCAGGATAGGTGGAATTTTTCGGAATGAAAACGCTGTCTACAGAAATGATCCCTTGATCTTTAACCAAAAGGTTTTTTGATGTGTTTTTTTTAACTAAAACTGAAGCCCCTGCAAATAATTTGCAGATATCTGTGTAGGTTAAAACAATAAAGTTATGGTACCTTTGTAAGGAACAGTTGTGATGTTCTCAAAGGAAGGCAGGAGTTCAGATGTGATGTCAGATGACAGAACTTTTCCAGGCCTGTCCACCACTGTTCCAAAGCTGGGCTTACAGGGAACAGGCAGGGCCTTAATGCGTGAGAAGAACATCATCACCGAGGGCTGCAGTGCTCGTGATGGGCTGCCTTCTTTTACCACTGTTCCTGAGGAAAGAAGTGGAATGATTTCTCAGAAGTGGTCATTACTTATCTATTACTGTAGATAAGTGCTTAATTTATGGAAACTATTTTTTATTAGTCTCCACTGTCACAAAGTATTAACTTACATGCTATCATGTTCCAAATGCCTTTTGTATGTTGATCCCATATAACACTGAAATATGCATGCTGTACCACATCATGGGTTTATGAACACTCGAGTATGTCAAACTAGCAATCTTATTTTTGATGTGAGTACAAGTTTGATTTCTAGAGGTAAGAGTAGTGATGTAACAAAGTTCTGTAAGGGTTTTGAGTTGGCATGACTTTTCATTAATAAACCTGAAGGATTTAAAATCAACTTGACACAAATGAAATTGATTAAACAGCAACTTAAAGCCTAGATTTCAAAAATATGTACTTACTAATAAGTCTTTACAGAGGACACTGTTACAAAGAGTTTTTCAGGGGCTAATCATCAAATTAAAAGGTATTTATTATTTTGCATGTGGCACAAAGATTAGTAAGTTCTACAAGAAGTAATACCTTTGATTAGATCAATTGCTGACCTAATAAAAGAGATCTTTCTTCTTACATTCTTTCTTGTACTTCTGTCATTAGATGGTAATACCAACAGTACTGCTCCTACAAAGCCTGAGGGAAGAGTAAATAATGAAGAGAGCAGATTGCTAAGAGTAGCCTGGCTCATTCAGCAAATGGAAAGCAAGCAAACAGTATGTGTTTCACTACAAGCCAGTGGTTTATTTAAAAAAACAACTGGAGGACATAGCAAATGATTAGGATGGTATCATAGCCAAAAAAGGAGTAGTAATTTAAACAAAGTACTAGGCAGAGTAATTGAGGTTACATTACCTGTGTCGATAGTATGAGTGTAGCTACTGCTGCAAAGCTGTGCCCTCTGTCAGCTTTAGGAAGGAAGCTTGAAAAATACGCGAAGTTTCAGATATAAGACCAGAGGAGTAATTAAACAATTGGAAAAAATATCTTCCAGGGGATGAGCAGGTTTTAATTTGCCAGAGCAGAATGTAGCATAGCTTGATCACAGCAAATAAATATCTAAATGGAGAAAAGGAATCTGGTAAAGGATCCATTGTCAAAGTTGTTAGAATTAAAATCTGGGAATACCTGTTTTCCACAATTATTTGTGTTGCACGCTTAGAGACTCACCTCTTGGAAGGCGAGCTGTTTCATGGACTCCACGGTATTTCAGTTGCGTGTGGGAACTGCTGATGGGAACCTAAATGAGTGCAGGCAGCTCTTGTGAGGATCAGCAGCATTTAAAAAAATGTAGACAACACAGCAGTTCTAATACTAGGTTTAGCATTTTCATTGTGATGGAAAAAGGTGGCACATAGGGATTTTGCTACTTTTCATTCATTGTGTTCTGATGGTTTCAGTTTAGCTTGATGGCCACAGTGCAGCAGTCTTAGGTTTGATGAGTAAAAATTGTCCTTCTCTTCTGTAAGAAACCACCTGAGCTGTGTGCTGGCAACAGCAGGAGTTCTTATTCTGGGACAGTTTTGCACTCACATATTTTGTTTCCCATTGTTCAGTAATTCCTTGAGAATGGAACACTTTCCCAAATGCAATATTTAGAGGTTGCTGTCAACTTTAATTAAGAAAAGTTGCATTTCTCCTACAAAACCAGAACCAAAGCAGCCAGGTTTATTTTTGGTGGCTTTACTTTTATATTTCTTCCTGGCATTTCAAAATGTTCCATTGAAGCACTGTATGTGAGACACTTGCAGTAACAGGAATGGCAGCTGCTGGCCAGGGGTGGGCAATGATGATGACAGCTGAAAAAGAAGGGCAAGCTGCGAGCTTCCTCCTTCTTCGGGATGTTTCTAGGAATCTTGGCTATAACTTGAGCTAATCAAACAAATTTAGTAACTATAATTGCATACTTATATTGCTGAATACACTCTTGAAACTGTGGCATGCTTTTTAAAACAAATAGGATGTATGGACAATATGACAAGCTGTTACAGCTTTCATTTTAACATGTGATTGGATTCTTTGGGTTAATTTATCCAGCCTTGTAAGACTGTTCTTTGCTTTTACCTGCAGGATGTGCTCGTTTTTAGGTTTTTCTAAATTATAAAATGATAAGTAGGGTTTCTGGTTTAGAAATAACCTCTATTTGCTATTTTTGTGTCACAAGGTAATTTTTTTTTTAATGTGTGAAATGTAACTTTGATATGTCTTTTGGGGAGACGAAATGATAAATAATTATTATTTACAAGTTGTGACAGTTTCTCTTTAAATATTCTGTCTAACCAACCATAGCCTTTTTATTTCTGTTTTCAGTGGCTTGTTTATAAAGAACTGTAATGTTTTATTTGGTTTGTTTTCAGCTATTTTCTACAAAAAAGAGAGAGAAAATGTATCAGAAATTAATCAAATATGCCGCGTAGTAAAAACTAAAATCCTTCCCCCTAAAAAATGCTAGTTGTTCAAAACACTGAAATTGCCAGCTAGTAGGAAAATAAAACGAAAATTTTAATTGAAATTATAAGAGTATGTTTCTAACTGTGGCAACTTTACATTACTTTCTCCCCCCACCCCCTGCCAGGAACTGTCTTTCTTTTTGGTAAGGATTGTGTAGTTTTGATCAATCATGTGTTTGAAAACGCTACGTTTAATGTTTCTGCAAGTCAAATTCATTTTATTTTCAAGGGATGAGTCAGAAGAGGTCTGTGTAGCTGTGTGCTTTATTGAAGTGTGAGTGAAGAGGTCTCTTGCAGTTGGGGAGCCCCCAAACATCAGTGGATTCACAGCTCTGGTTTCAATTTGAGCAATTTCATGGCATATCGTGCAATGTTGGGATAAGGAAGGAATTGCTGAGTCTATAATGCTGTACTCTGAAATTCTTAAAGCTTATCCTTCTCATTTGTTGCACAGGTATGGGATGGGAGTGGTAGGAAGAGTAAGGGAGTCAATTTTAGCCATATTTGCATACCTTTAAAATTGGTACCCAGTTTTGCAAGAGAGATAAATGATGCATTGAAGTATTATTTTACCTAAAGTAAATGAGATACAGTGATTGCAGTTGTTTATCGTTTACCAAGAAGTCTTCCTGTTTTTCCTGTTTTCCCACTTGTTTTATTGTATGATGGTAATGGGACAGTAGGAAAATCTCTTGTCATAGACCCTTTCAATTTCTTACCTTGTTAAAGTACTTTACCGATGCAGAGACCTCGTGGTCTGTGTTGCTCTGGTTGTTTTTTTCTTGATGCCTGCTTTTGACTGGAATCAAATGGTTTTATGATGGTGTGACTAGTTTCTAAGTTAGAAGTACCCGATGCAGAGTGGGAATAACATCTTAATTTTTCTTGAATAATATGTTCACAAATACCACACAAGCAATGCCATCCTTCCGGAAACTCAGTTCAAGGAAGCAAACTGCACTAAACTGATAATTATACGCAAGTTCATCAAAGAACTTGTAGAATTTTCAAAACTGTGTGTAGCAAATATACAGTGATTAGCATGAAAGACAATTACTTGACTTGAATTTTGTAGTTTTCACTGTACTACAGTTTGGTGGCATGAATCGTGTCTGTTTTGATTGCTGTATTTTATGTCTGGCGTGCATTCACCTGCTCAGAAAGGAAAACAGAAATAACAAATTATGTCCCAATTACAGATGTGTCATTTTTCAGGGGAGAGAGAAGGTAATAGGAAACTAGATGAGCACAGAATTATAAACACCTGATGGGTGCTGAAGACCCCTTAACGTACATGATAACCCAGTATGGATAATTCTAATTGTCTCAAGATGTGGAAATGGCTGAATTGTGTTACAAAA
>NW_010160694.1:3811-13643 GCF_000695765.1 Mesitornis unicolor | reverse complement strand
CACTCTTTCATCTCCAGCAGGGATAACAGGAAGACTCTAGATGATCTGTGAATCTGAGCTTTGGGGTTATCTGTGCCCTAATGATGGAAAACCAGAATTTAATTTTTAATTCCTTTTTTTTTTTTTTCCTGTGCTACTACCATCTGACACTGCACACTGAAACATTAATTTCAGAAGAATAGTTTCTATACACATAAGAATATATTCTGTATAGTCGGTATATATATTAGAATATATACTGCACACCTAGTTTACATATATGCATGTTCTTAAGCAGATCCATGCCACATATTGTGTGGGGATGAGAGTACTGAGCAGGTCCTGAAGGGTGTCCTGCACAGCCCCCAACATCTCGCTGGACTCAAAATAAGGAATAACATAATTTCTGTATTTGATCAACCTATCTGCAAATGCAAATCGATGTAGATGGATGCTCAGCAGAACACAAACTCCAGCCAAGTTTTCCCTCCACCAGGGGCCGCTGGTCGTGCTCCCGGCTAAAATCAGCTGTCCAGGGGAATGGCTGACGGGCTGTCTGCTGCAGACCAAGGGACTTCTCCAGGTCCGGAAGGACCTCAGCATTTTGGAAGTCAACAATAGATGGAGAAGTGGCTTCTGGATGTGCTACAAAGGTTTTCAGAAGCTCTAAAACTTCTCTTAGGGTAAAATTCTCATCCTCAACCAGCTAAAAGTGGACTGAAACTAAACTGATCCAAAGGGAGCAAGTTGTATTGAACCCTCTAGAGATGAGGATCTGAGGAAAAACAAAGTATTAGAAGAGGAAGAAGGGAAAGATATTCCCCTTAATTCTCTAGTTTGTGGGTCAAGATTGTTTCTGCAATGCAATGTGAGTTTTTCAGGAGGCTCATTTCACTCATCCTGATATCAAGAGGTAGACACCAGTTAGCTCAGCTAAGCCCAAATACACATGCAAAGTTACCAAACTACTTCGCATTCCTACAAGAATCCTTCTGATTAAAAGGAATGTGAAAATAAAAATTTGAGAGCTAAAAAAATTCAGAAATTCCACATACCTCTCTCCACCTGCCAGTTTTCCTCAGGAAAGCAATACATGTCCCTGACTAGGTCATACTGTGAGGATGGCTTTGCTTGCCTTTTTAACTTCTTATTATGTTTATGGTATTTAAAATTTGTTAGTCATTTATTCTCCCTTGAAGTTAGATGTAGATATAATGCTTCTTACTTTTTTCTCTACTAAAGAAAAATGGCTCTTATTAGGTTTGACACTTCTTTCAAGAAAACAGAGCCACTTGGATAAGAGAAAACATAATGCTGACAAAGATAGAAATTAGTTAATATAATTATATAAATATGAATTAGTACTAAAATTAGTTAGAAATATATAAATATTTTCTGAAATTATTTTGACCTGAGTTTTCATTTTGCCTTACAACATATGAAAGCTGATGTCTTCCTTTTCTACCAAAGCAGACAGTGATCTCCTCTTTCTAGAAAATCCTATGATTATAACTTTATTTTAAAAGTGTTAAATTAGTATGTTTTTCTTATTGATTTGCCTGTGAATAGTTGAACTTGAAGTTGAGAACTTGAGTTTTGAAGAAAGTTTGGTTACAAAGCACATCAATATCATTCTTCATCTGGGGCATGGATCTCTCTCCTTTTCCAGATGTGATAGTATTAGGGACTGAGAAAGCAGTATGTTCAAGATACAGTTTTGGACTGTAGATACAGGCTAAGCTGAAATTCTAATAAATCAGCATTTGAATCACAAAATCACAGAATCACAGAATGTTAGGAGTTGGAAGGAACCTCGAAAGATCATCCAGTCCAACCCCCCTGCCAGAGCAGGATCACCTAAACTAGGTTGCAGAGGAACAGGTCCTGGTGGGTTTTGAATGTCTAGAGAAGGAGACTCCACAACCTCTCTGGGCAGCCTGTTCCAGTGCTCTGTCACCCTTACAGTAAGAAAGTTTTTCCTCATATTCAGATTGAACCTCCTACGCTCCAGCTTGCTTCCATTGCCCCTTGTCCTGTCATTGGCTGTCACTGAGAAGAGCCTGACTCCTTCCTTCTGACGCTCGCTCTTTACAAATTGATAAACATTAATGAGGTCACCCCTCAGTCTCCTCTTCTCCAAGCTAAAGAGACCCGCTCCTCATTTGGTTTCCTTTTCTTTTAATTTAGGTTATATTTTATTTTTTTTCACATGAGACTACATGTGATATGCATGCAGACAACTAGAAGAATGTTTTCCTAAGTAAGAAACGATTGGATGTTAGGTGGTGCCTGTTTGTTACTGCCTGTACCCTCGCTCCATTTCCTTCAAAGAAATGAGTTTCATTGGAAACAACTAGCATGAAATCATGTAATTTAGCGAGACTGCAGTGCATATGCACTAATTCCTTGCACTCACTTTGCACTTCCTTGCAATTCCCTTTCTCATTACCTGCCTTGCATAACTTTTCACAGTGCCTCAACTGTGCTTCACCCTCCTCAGATCTTCTGTGGGGAATGATGCAAACCCCGAGGCTTACTTGAGCCTGGGGGAATTCAGAGCCTAGAGCCTGTCCTCATTTGTTGGCACCCTACTGCTGCATCTCCTGCGTAAGTTCAGTTGCAGTTATAAGCACTAAATACTTCTACTATCACAAATTTCTGAAGTAGAGCACTAGAAAAGGAGGAATTGCTCTATTTTTGACCACTTCTCACTTAACATTCTGACTCTCAGCCTGTGGCTGTGATAGAAATGAAGTTGTCTTTGTGGCTATGAGTTAATTGTGTTAACCACAGCAGCATCCTTGCTGTTTATTTCCTAGGCTTCTTATCAACACATTTCAAAGTGTAAAAATGATATAGTAGATTTGACTGGCATCCTGATGCTCCTGTATTGTGCTGCCAGAGCACCAGGCCAGAACATCACCATGATATAACTGCAATAGAAGTAGGTGTTCAGTTGAAAATGATTAAAAATAATCTGACAATGTGCTCAAGGGCATTATCATGTGAAAAAAAGTGTGGTAGAAATTGAGGACCACCCCCCTTCAGTAATTTCATTTAGGAATACCAACTCTTAGTGGACCGAGAGAGGACTTTCTTCCTCAGATTTGGGGTTAAAATGAAAGAGAGGAAAGTTTTTCTCTGATGGCCAAACTCCTCTTCCAGATAATGGATTCCATCTCTCCATCTGGCTGACTGGAGGGCCTGAACCAGCCTCTGAAATACTCTTGGGAAATGTCAGGTTCTTTAAGGCTGTTCCTCACCTGTGAATCCTCAGGCTTTGCGATCTGTTTTGAGCTTGTGAAAGTTGCAATACAGGATCTTATTAGACATCCCATAGAAAAACTGCATCAGTCAGTTGTTTATTTGTTGCAGTCCTAATTTTTCGAAGAAATCACTGCAAGGGAAGAGATCACATCCTTGCTGTCCAATGCTTTCAGTTATTTACAAAACAGCATGCAGAAGATCCTCAAGTAGTTTCTTCTTTTTTTTTTTTTTTTTTTTAACTTATGTGTGTATCTCTAGGAGGAAACACATGTTTCTCCTCATGGTCAAGTCCTGGAAGTTGCGGTTTAAATTTGATGAAGTGTTTTATTCCCCCAGATAAAAATAAATAAATAAAAAATTAGATTTAAATGCATTTGTTGATGAGGAAAGTCAGGAATCCTCCTAATTAAGACATTTCTTAGGAAGGTAAAATTTTTATCTGGGAGCATAAAACACTTCATCAGTTTTAAAGCCACATGTGCAAGGACTGGATCAAGAGCAGAAACAGACATTTTTCTTCATTCTGGCTTGTTTGTAAGTTTAAGGCTTTAACAACAGTTTTAAAAATATTTAACCCCAGTTAGAAACACTTGCAATATAATAGGGATAAGAGTGCCCTCCCTCTCTCTGTTTTTAATCTGGTTTTCTTGATGGGATAAACTGTAAGGTTGAATTGGTAACCGGATTACTGCCTCATAAAACAGCACGAGGTTACTATTATCCTTTAATTTTATATCTTTATTAGGGAGTAATGTTGGTCTTATTTAAATCACTGACTTCTCTAATGGTTTTTCTCCTCTTTTACAAATTTATAAAACTAAACCCTAAAGGATTTGGTCTAAGTGCAATTGGCATAACTGCCATTATAAAAGTCATTGTGTTAGCAGTTGGTTATAATCAGCTGCTTTAACTGGGCTCAAAATGTAGCAGGATTTAGCTGTTGATAGGTAGAATACTGATAAAATATTAATTCTGAATTTTATTTAAGAAAGCTCAATTTCCAGTAAGAGTGTTCAAATTTTAAGGCAGTGTGAAGATGAACACCAGAGGCCTAGAAACTATTATAATTTAGCATGTTCGTGCAAAGGATGTATTTAACACATTGTGTATTTCTGCAAAGATTAAAACAAGCTTGTCTTTGTCTTCAATTTAGTAAAGTAAGTTTAAAAATTCATGGAATACAGTCTTTTTTGAGAAGGCGACTAATACAAGTGGCATATTTAATGAAGCATTCCAGTGGATACATCCACCTGAATTTTCGGACACAACACACTTATTGTAAGTGAGTCATAGGCAGTTTTTAATAGAACTCCTGTTGGACTTACATGGTCAGGATGTGCTTAAAATATTGATGTACTTCATTTTTTAAGGAAAAACATGAGATCTGTCAGTTGATTTCAGTAAGGTTCAGTTAAGATCATGATCAATGTGGAAAAAAAACATGAATATGGTTCTACCTGTTATAGTATGGCTCCATAGTTGAGCTGTAGTTGCGTTTCCCACAGAAAGTGAGGGATCTGCCACCTTCAGTGACGAAGAGACAGAATTAGAGCATTTACTGTTTGAATGCAAGCCAGGTACTGACTTTCAGTCAGTAAACTTAGAAACTAGGCAAACAATTTGTTCTGAATCTTGTGTTCTACTACTAAGTGCTTGACCATTTCTTTCCACAGGCAATCTTACTAGTGCAATAACATGCGTGCACTTCAAACTCTTAACTAAATTAAAGCAGACTTTGTGTT
Organism: Mesitornis unicolor; assembly: GCF_000695765.1. Classification (NCBI taxonomy): domain Eukaryota; kingdom Metazoa; phylum Chordata; class Aves; order Mesitornithiformes; family Mesitornithidae; genus Mesitornis; species Mesitornis unicolor. The sequence goes on along the minus strand of NW_010160694.1, from coordinate 8,655 downwards.
TAAGTTACTCTTGGAATATTTTAGGACTGGTTGTGAAAATTTGCCTTTGTGTTTGGATCTGCCTCCTTTGGCAAGAGGCTGCCTCAGGAAATGCCGTACAGAGCTGCTTTCTTTCAAAATACCCATTGTTCTTGGTAGGCTCCTCTTCGAAATTTGCCTCCAGTGAGTGTTTTAGAGAAGTCTTTCAATTCCCCTTTTGTCTCCATTGGACAAAGACTGCAGAAAATTTTTACAAATATAAGGATGTGGGCTGCACATTGTCTGAAAAACCAGGAGAGATAGATAGAGTTTTGGTAAAGGCACGCTGAGTGAAGACACTGAGGTCATGGATCTCTCTGAAATGAAGAGGAGACTGAAGTAATCTTGAAATTCAGGAATTGTTTTCAGGTTTCAGCCAAAGTGAAATGCATGCAACACAATTTGCTTCCAGTTAGTCTTTTCCTTATGTAATATCATGGTAAAATTAATGAAATGCTAATGAAAATCTTTTTGAAACTTAGAGAAGAGGGAGGGAAAACAGCAGGTAATCGTTTCTTGGGATGTCTTGTTAATAAACAAATCCAGGTTGTTTGAGTTCCTTAATTTAATTCCTATTAAATGTAGCACTAGATTTGATAAATAATGTTATGATTATTGCATATATGTAATATGCTTGGCACTTGTTTTTTACTAAATTATGCAAAGTTTTATAACTCCAAAGTGGACCTTTTCTGAAAATGGAGATAGAAATATAATTGTGTGGTGTTATAGTTAAGGTTACCGTAATGATTAGTATGCAGAACTCTTAGAAAATAGAATTTTCCTATTGCAGATCTCAATATTTGATGAGAGTGATTCATCTTATGAAAGAAGGCATAGACATAGTAGCTAATTAGAGTAATGTCTGTTATTTAGCGCTTTGTAGGGAGCTGCTTGTTATAAACCACTTTGTGTATTTTATTTAATCCTAAAGGAATTTAATGGACCTTAGAGAGGGGACTACATGCTGATAATTGCATAATAACCTTTTTCTGCCAGACACTTAATGACGAAGAGGTTATCATTAAATATGTATTAAGCAGTTTTGTTCAATGCTTTATAATTGTCTTTCTAATATGTTCTCTCAAGGGTTATCTTTTGTTGTCTACTTAAACAACTGCCTGTATTAAACATTTGAACTTTTTTTATTGGTTTGTTTTCATAACTATTTTTTTTTTGTGGGAGTTGAAGAATTATAACTTAAGTGAGTTCTGTTTCTCTTTTTGTATTTTAGTGCTTTCCAAAATAATACTGGAAATGTTAAAGCATTTTACATTAAATTAGGCTTCATCGAACTCAATGGGAACTTTGCTGCAGGTTTTAGTGAAACCACAGCCTCAGTTAGGGTGTTTATTGCAGATCTGCTTGAGACATGTGGACAACAAACTAACGTTAATTTTTACTCTTCTTTTTAGTTTAGACTACTGAGCTGTAAACTGAAGGGAAGATAATATTTGCTTGTGAGGGAAAAGAAAGGTGAATAACCTACATGGAAGACTCTCAGGATCTAAGTGAACAGTCAGTAAGTACAAATGTTGCCAAATTGAATGAATAAAATGAACTCTGTTCAAGTTGCATTTGAAGGGATTTGAGAATTATAGCAAGATCTGTGGAAAGCTTCTGAGCTTCTAGATTCAAACCTTTCCTTAGTTCATACATGAAATTATTAATTTTAATCTTCTTTTTTACCTTTTGAAGTTAAAAGATCATAGTTATATAGGATTTTGCAGAACTAGAATTGTTGGAGGGCTGATGGACATAATTAAGATAGACTGGAAGAGTAAAATGTTAAGAACTTGCACAGTGGTATATCTTGGTCAGATAATTGTATCAAAATGTATATTCATAATGGTCTGTCAGTTTTGCTAAGGCAAGTTACCAAAAACGCAAACAAGAAATTTCAGCTGATCTGACTGTGGCAGATGATGTAAAGGAACTGTTTCCAGACTCTCTTGGATTTCAACTGGAAATTTCAAAATTTTGAAATGGATTTTTGATTGTGAGAATTGGCAGTATATTTCCCTGTCCCAGGGCAGAGAGAGATTCCCCTTGCCATTGGTGAAATATTTGGGAAAAATAGGGTGGACATTTCTTATCCTTTTTCCTTCCTAATTTTTCCTTTCCCTTAAGGATGTAGTCTCCAGACTTCTTTACTAACAGGCTGCAGTTCTGGGGGGGCAGCATGCTCCAATCAAATTTAAAGTTGGCTGGGCTTGCCATCCCAAGTATTTGCTTTGTTTTTAACATTTTAATTTCTAGTGGTCACAGTAGTGGCAGATTTTGTGAGTATTATGATCCCTATGAGTCTCAGCTTGGGCTCAGTGTACTAAAGATTAATAAAGGGATTTCACTTTTCTATTTCTGACATGCTGAAAGAAATTATCCATGTAATAAACTAGTTTTAATAATTTTTTTTGTAGCAGAGACTTTTATAGGTAACACAAGTGCAAGGAACTGAGAAGACCTTGCATGTATTTTTAAAATGTTAGTAATTTTCTTTAATAAGAAGTACTTAGCTCCTGACTGGATAGGTACTATCTGAGACTTTATCTTGGACTAGGATTTTATTGCAGATTTAAAATGGTACAGAACTGGAAAGTTTTAACAGTGTCTTAAGTCACCATGGTGGCACTACCAGGGACAGCTGCTTGTGTTTATATATTTAAACTGTTTCGAACCAAAATTTTAGAGCATGTAAAAGTTACATGGCTTCATAATTTAATGAAGTTTTATAAAAGTCATAAAAGATTAAGCAGAAGTTCTTCTCTCATAGTCTGTGAAACAATTATTCTGTGCAGTATACATAGTACAGTTATTAATAGGAAGCAGATGACCCAGTTCAGCTTAGTGTAAAAATGTTTTTTCATAGTAGTTAAAATGTTTTTGTACCACTGGATGCCTAATGTATGTATGTATGCTAAAGTAAATGCATACTTTAGTAGCCATTTTAATAGCTTATTGTAGTCTAATTTCTGCAGTATTTTTCATAGTTACTACTTATCTTTATGCTATTATGTGAGAACAGTCTTTCAGGTTACAAACTGAGGTGCTATGTTGCATGTGGAGATGGTACTTGCTGTCCTTACACTATCATCAATGTCACCGGAAGTTGTGATTCAAGACAAGAGTTTATTCTTCTTGCTCATTTCTGAACAGTGGCAGAACTTCAATGTAATGGGTCGGAGGAGTCCACTTTCAACATTCCCTTCATCCAGGTGTACACCTGGACTAAGATCTCACCTACATGTTGGACACTGTCCTGGGAAAAGGAATTGTGGTATGAGACACACCTGCCTAAAGCAGATACCTTCATTTCCCCATCTTAGAAAACTTTTCACTATTATGTCATGGCTAAACTCCTCTCACAGCCAAGTTTTTAAAAGAAAATAGTTTTTCTGGCTTATTTGTTTGAAAGTCGTAGGGCAGGACTGTGTGCTAGATATCCCAGGTAGAAGTGAGTGTTCTCTAGCCAAAGCTTTGGTGGTTTAGGCTACAGGAAATTGTGAGTACTATTTCCTATAGCTGCTCTGCTTGTACTGCCCTGATGTTTTCTACTGGTTAGCTACAGGCAGTTTCTGCCCATCATGCAGGATTTCTGTTTCTTGAGATGTTCAGGGAGCCTTGATACTTCAATTTGGCTTCAGGATTTCTCTCTGGAAACTGGATGCCTAAGATTTAGATAATGGAAACTCAAGGAGCCTAAGGATCTAGCTGCTGCTGTGAGCGTATTGGATTGTGTGAAGAAGCATGAATGCAAGACTGTGCTCAACCCTGTGCTGGCACCTTGTCCCAAATATTCTAGTTCTTGTTTACTTGAAAGACTGCCTGTCTCTGCAACTGAGATGGGTTAAAAAGTGCTTGCTGTTGGATGATATGTTTGATGGACAGCTGAGTTTTCTGAATAGACAAATTCCTTTATTGAATTAATTTCCCTGGGCAATCTGTTAAGAGCCTTTCATCCTTGGAAAAGGAGATCAGGCACTGTTACTTGGGACAGTTAACAAGGTTGATTTTCAAGTTTAATTTTAAAGTATGGAAATTATGCTAATTTCTGCAAATAAGTAATCCTCCTGAAGTATGATGGACTGTAGCTTTTATTGGCAGTCTTCTCTATGATTCTGAGATCCCTCTTATTGTTTTAACTCAAGTTTTTGGTGTTTATTCCATCTTCTATTCTTTTAAAATACACTAATAAAAAGCAATTGGTTCTATGATTCCTGTCCTTAAACTATACCACAGTCAGGTGAAATTCATATGATCATATCTTTGAGCAATGCCACAGCATCTCTGTTAAGGGATGTTTATATCCCATACAAGAAATAAACTCTTCCACATTTTTCTCGGAGCAGTGACTGCATGACCATGTGCTACTTCAGAAATCTAAGTGCACCCCTGTCCTCTAAGCCTCTAAAGAACTGCATTTGACTGAATTGAGCAGCTGCTATGTTTTCTGAGATGCCAGCTTGATTAGATGTAATATATACAGCTTTTATTGCATTATGTCAGTAATTTATTTATTTCTCCTATTTTTATTTCTAGTAAATTCCTTGCCACTGCTACATTTTAAATTCTTACGTACTGATGTACTGACTGAACAGATGTCAGTCTCCATGACTGCTTGTCATACCATAGAGCCTCTGAACTGAAAAATCTGTTGTCCTCTCTTTCTTTGCCTTCTCACTCCCAGTCCCATGTGGCAAGATGGGGGTAATTGAGTCTTAATCTAGATCATATAGTAATAAAAAGAGTCAGATTCGAGGTAGAGTTTATTATACTTTGGTTTTCCTGTCTTTACACACAACTGCATAGGTAAACAGCTGCATTTT
>NW_010160694.1:0-3780 GCF_000695765.1 Mesitornis unicolor | reverse complement strand
AGCAGGAAAATGATGTAAGCTACTACCTGACACAGAAGAGACCCAGGATCTATCAGGTGCAGCTGAGATCCAGCCAGTTCTTGTAGCCAGCATGGAGCCAGCTGAGCCGGGGCTTATCATAGTACTGTACTTCTTGGGGGGATAAGGTGTCCTAAAGAGCCCACAGCTCTCTTTTTCTTTCCAATTCATTGTACATCCATGCATAGGAAGGATATTTTCTGTTCATTGATAGAAAGATTCAGTTTATAGTATTCTGAAAGAAAAAGAGGATAATAGTAAGACATGTATTTCACAGACAGACGAAAATAACCAAACAGTTCTTCTTATGTTGTCGTGTGATGTCTGTCACCATGTGCAGGCTACTGCTTATCAAGTAAAAGAATACTTAAAGCTACATAAATTGGTTTTATGGGGACAGATATAGCAAGGTAAAAAACTAGTTTTAATAACTGTGATTGCCATAGACTTCATACACACTAAATAAATGTAGAAGATATAATAAAACACATTAGATTTTACATTATTACTATTGCTATCCTTCAAAATAAATATGCTGATTTTTACCAAATTCTAACTGGAAATACTTTTTTCAAAAGACGCAGGTTAAAAATTCTTCTATTTAGTTTTGAAATGGGACAGAAGGAAATTTTACAGATCTTGTATTTATGAAGAATCTAGCAACCAGGAGACAAAAGTTTTTTGAGACTAATCTTGAAGATAGTTAATTACTAAATGTTTAGCATCTAAATAGTCCTTTGTTGTGCCTCTGTATAGCAAACAAGCACAGGATTTTGAGAACTACAGAAGTTTTAAACTCTTCATTTTATCCTCTTCTATTTACTGTTCAATCTGCATTAGTAGAAGAAAAATAATTTGGCCACTAACTTGCTAGTTTAGGGTTTCAAAGGGCCTTTTTAGAAACTGGTGTAATTTCATCCCCTGGCCCTTTTATATAACAGTGTGCATATTTAGATTACTTCATTTTACCCTAGAATTAAACAATAGATTGCAGTGCTGTAGGACAGGACACTAACAGCTGTGAGGCTAAACTTGAATGAACACGTTTTCATTTTTGTGACATTTGGACAATCATCCCCATTGTGCCCCAGGTAAGTTATTTGTTTTTCATCAGACTATAGAGCCTATCATATCTGTTACTTGCATTTATGCCCTACTTGCAGCTGGACAATCCCTGGCAGCCTTTTCGGACAGTGTTGTTACCCCGTTTTTGTTTTATTTTAATGTGCGAAGGTGTCAGGTGGGATCCCCTTGTAGATCAGTTTTCAGTTGCAGCTATTCCTCTGTCGCTCGATCCCCGCACCCACAGCATTTAGTCTTCTGCCCTCTGAGGTGGGCAACCTGCTCAAGCCCTGGGAACTTCAGCTAAAACCCATTTCAATGAAATGAAAAATAGTTTAAACTCTTTTACTGAGGCTTTAGAAGTCAGTTGTACTTTAGGAGACTGTTCTGTATTCCAGCATAGCATGCTGGGGTTCTTATCTCTGTGATATCAGTGTTGGTAGGGCTTGGAATATTACAGGCAGTTTTTCTTGTCCAATTAGCTATGTTGGTTGAAAGAGACCTCTGGAAGCTATAGACTCTAGCTTCTGGTCATTAAATGCGGGCCATATGCACCAATATTTTACTTATATGAAAGAAATAAACTATATTAAGGATCAGTGAGTACTTTCTGAAGAAATTACTGGTTTAGCAAGCAAAAAATAGTTGCCTTAGTGAGTGATTATTTACTTTTAACTAAAAGCAATCATTGAAGAAAAATGCCATAACTTGAAGTCAGCTGAAGTAAAAGAAAATTGGCCTGTCTTTTCCAATGTATATTTCAGAGCATTTTTGAGAGTTACCAGGTATTTTATTACCCCCTTTATATAGACACAGAAATTAGTGCAGGGAAATGGCTTGGCTTAGATGATCCAAAATTATCACCCACTTCTAATTACAGTGGATCAAGAATAAAGCGTAATATTGTAATTTCTTGTCTGTAATCTAATAGGAAAGTATAGAAAATTGACAGGGCTTAATCTCTCACATTCCAACATATTTGAGGTCAAAATATAATTTTTGTTCTCTTCTTGCTGCAAGACCTTTACATATGGCATAAGAACCTCTGCGAACACATAAATACTGTTTTTCTAATTACTTTGCCCTCTACCACTTCAGCATTCTGTCATTTCTGTGCCATAATCCACCAGTGCTAAACTTCAAGGTGTTTTTTCTAAACTACATTAGCGGTTGTGTGTGTGTATTATTTTTCCCATTTACCAAGTGGGACAGACCAGATGAGGCAAAACTCAGAAGCAGATAATGAATTTTGACATGTGAATAAACTGAGCTGATTTGTGTTTCGTATGAATTGCATGTCAGTGGAGAAATACAGTTTGGCATTGGTCAAAGATACAGATGTTCACTGTTGACACACACGTAATGGAAATGTGCATTTCTATCTGAATTAATTAAAATTATGTTTTGAAAGCACTTTTCTTTAAAAGCTAAATAGACAATCTCTTAAAAAATTACCCAAGAGATTGCAACAGAATAATGATGATGGCTTGTAACCTTGCAAGACGAAGTGAGAAGAGAGGCTGGCAAACAAACAGTAACGTTTCTGTTATTGGCACTGTCATGTCTCCTCTAGTTCACCTCTCCACCTGTCTCCTGGAAGTTGTTACTACGTCAGTATTGAAGGTTTAAATGGAAGGACATCATATGAGCTGTGTTTAATAACAAGGGAAACCAATAAAAGAAATATATTCTGTTGTCACAAGCTGTCCTTGGAGTGGTGGCAATGATTGACACATAGCAACTATATAGTTTGTTATGACTTGTATTCTTGGCTTCAGAGAGGCCTCAGACTGGAATTTTAGGGATAAAAATACTTGGGAAAATAGCTACTTCCAGAAGTTACATGAACTTCCCTCAAGGTAGATACCATCTTTTGCAGAGGTCTCTAGGGTTCCTGGCTCTCTATTAATAGCAATGTTATAGCGCTGATGCTGCAGAGATATCAGAGGTGACTTCTATTATGTTATAACAGATAATACCAGTAGAAAAAAAAGGAAAACACTTGCAAGTACACAAACTTCTTTTCAAGGCCTGAAAACTGGGCCAACTTAGACCTTCTTTGGAACTTCAACAAGAGTATATTCACCTAAGAAAAGGTTTGTATGAATGCATGTATTCGTAAGAGTTGGAATATATGAGCCAGTCTAATAAAAGGTATTGCCTCTCCCTATAAATGATGCTTCCTTATATAAAAAAAATCAGAATCTGGCAGACACATTTCAGGCTCTGCAGATGGATTTTCCTTTTAAAATATACTTGTTCAAGCATTTAAAATGTCAAATTTATAAATCCTATACTTTAAAATGTATTTTAATATTGTATTTTTACTTAGAATTACTCATGGAATTTCCAAGGATGTCCATGTCAGTCCTATCTTTGAATGCAAAATGCAAATACAGTATTTTCCTTAGGACTGTGATTTTACATCGGTTTAGCCTTCTGATTTTAACAGTGTCCAGGTGATGTTAACATGTCCAAAAATACTTTATTCTTCAATAAAAAGGAGTCAGAGTTTTTGTAATACACACAAAATATTTGACAAAATGGGTGAGTCAACCTTCTTTAGCCTTTTCATTTTGTAAGGCTAAAAGTCTAATACTTTTATGTCTATTAAATGACTATGTCTGTGTTTTCACGTGAAAAGTATGGATTACACCAAACATATATTTTGGAGTCTGGAGCGCAAGTTATTTTCTCCTC
>NW_010160693.1:0-3049 GCF_000695765.1 Mesitornis unicolor | reverse complement strand
CAGCTTTATCATCCAAAGGAAAGACATATTTCGCTTCAATTGGTTTACAGTTTTGATTGATGTAGGTCTGAAACATTACTACCTGAAATGAATATTTTTTGCATAACTGTAATATTAAAATGTGATTAAAACATCAATACTTGAGCAGCATAAATGCTTTGTACCACAAAATGTCAATAGGCATGCCACAACTGGAACTGCTATTTATACCTTAGAAATGAAGGTGTAATAGTCATCAGTGCTTGACAGGTATCTCCAGAAACATGCAAAGAGCTGTAGAAACTTTAATCTCTAAATCATTAGTTGAATCTCTTCCAGGAGCAGAGTAAACCATGACCTTTCTAAAGGTTATTTGATATACTAGCAGAGCTGGAGCTGTCAGGCTATTGCCTACAAAAGAAGTCACAACTGCAATATGTTTATAATATTTTCAAACCAGCAAGGACTAAATAAGAACAGAACAGATGCCACTGTATACTAATTAATTCCAAAGGAAACCAGACAAAAACCAGAACAAAAATAAAACAAACACCACCCCTCCAAATCCTCATGAGAAGAACAGTTGTTCAAAGGAATCAAACTGATCAGACAACACTTGTCAGTGTCAGAATAGTTTAAGCACAGACTCATGTGCAGACAATTCTTTCAAATCCTTTTTTCCCCTGCTTTCTTTTAAAGGGTCTAGCAACAGCATATAAGAAACATAATTTACTTTTATGAAGCTACTTTGGCACTGGAAACCCCTGAATACAGATTCTTATGGAGAGAGACACATGTGAGAACTCAGTAAAGCCACAGCTTTAACATGACCAAGACTGCTCCAGGCTGATTGTGGAGTTATGCTCCAGGACTGGAAAAGACCTGTGACTTGACAGAATGTGTTCTTAGGGCATATGTACTGAAAAACAAGGTAGGCCCTTATTTTTGCCTGCTTAGATAAATTTTATTAGCTAATTTTCAGGTTAGAATAGCAAGTTCTTTTGTATTGATTGATAGTTTACTTGTGACAGCTAATTTAGGTTGTCTAACTAAAGTCAAAACCAAAACATGAGTACATTTCCATAAATCTTTAATCCTCCTAGTTATTGCTCACTGGTTTATAATTCATCTGCCAAACAGGTTGCCAAGAAGATCTTTTAAAGGGAACAGAATGGATACACTACTACAGAAAGTTTCTCTACAATGGTGACTTGATCATACATAGGCAGAAAACAGACTTAAAAATAAAGCCAAGCCTTTTGCTGTCCAAAGAGCTTCTGGCATTTGTTTGGCTACACAGCTTTAAGAATAAAAACCACTTCCACTCAGTTTCAAGACTTTCCTTCATTTGGAGATTTAATTAACTTTTTTTTTTCAATTAACTAAACAGTAAATAGCATCTTCACTAAAACACTATTTAACAGATTAATTTTTCAAGGTTGAGTTATAGAAGAGGACAGTAAATAGCATACTCTACCTGTGCTACAAAGTCTATTATCCTCGCTTTGATATAAACACCTTCCAGAGGGATAGGATTTCCCAATCTGTCCTGAAGACCAGTTCTTACATGATTTGAAAGATTTGCATCTGGTAATGCATAGCCTAAACAAAGAGTTTACAAAAGATTAAAAAGATATGTTTTGAAATATACATTCAGAAAGCATGATTGAAACGAATCCTTTATCAACTGCCCATGTTTATTAATACAATTCACAACACAAAAGTAGCACTCTGTGTCTGTTAAGAATACTTGAGCTGTATTGCAGAGCTGCAGGCTCTCTAAGAGATCACAAGTTCATGATGGTTCTTTTAGGACTTACAAGGTCTTTGTTTAGAACTTTGCATTTGAATTATTGAAGACCATCTGATGATTTATGCAAAAGTGCTTCCTGTGCTTCTCTTGAAACACGCTGTGACAGGAGGAGTTGCAACTGCTCTTGGTAATTATGCCTATAGGAAATCCGTTAAACAGATGCTACACAGATGCCACATGGTAATCACTAATTTGGTAACATCCGCAAATAAACTACTGATTATTTTTTATTGTGTTGTCTACATACAAGTACTCCCAAAAGGCTCTGATTTAGGAAACTCTAGAAGCAAGTCAATATACAAACAAAAACCATTTCTTACTTTCATGTGGTAAATGACATTGCGACTCTGCCTCACTGTTATCCTGCTCCAGCTCCACCCCAGTTGCAGGCTGAAATGGTTTTATTTGATCACCAGCAAGGCAAAACTTTACAACATACCTAATTTTAACTTGACGGGTTTTATACACAACAAATTCATCATCCTGGTAAAAAAAAAGATAAAAGGTATTTTACAATCAAAACAATTATGTAGATAATAGCTAGAACAATGCAAATTGATTAAGAGGTGAACCTAAATGACACACAATTTTTGAAAAATAAGAATTTGACAGCTTTTCACTCCCCTGATCTCTCGGTATCCTTACCACTTGCATCTTCTCTTACTTTGTATTCTCCACACTCCTTTTATTTCCTCTTTTCCATAAGGCACCAGCATTCCTCAAAATAACTAAGAACAAAAAAGTAAAAACCTGGTGGGTATCGAGAGAGCAACTGTATCTGTTAGTGTGCCACTACAGCTATCATCCCTGCCTTAGAGTACCACCCTATAGAGACAGGGATTTTTATCAGCTGGATTCATTTACAAAACAATGAACCTTCCACAGGAGTGATTTCTTATTCCATACTAAGTAAAATATAACTTTCAAATAACAATTTAAGTATCACAGACCAGATATTTATGCAATGATTCAGTTATAAGAATATATAATATTTACATCTTTCTTTAAAGTTTTGTTTTCTTGCAAGAATTCTTTACAAATAGCAATTTAGAGGGTTAGAAGTTCTATACACACTTTACAGGTTGCAAGACAGACAAAAGTGATTTTTACACATTACTGTCTAGTGATTTAGTGTCTGAACTGAAATGCAGGTTACACTCATTCTGTTATCTAGCAGTGGTATAATACATAATAATAATAACTTGGTGCCTTTTGAAGTGTCCAATACTGCAGGATCAGTACCTCAAAGTCTGAAGA
>NW_010160692.1:0-1290 GCF_000695765.1 Mesitornis unicolor | reverse complement strand
TTTAGATAACTTGAATGTACTTTGACAGATGTTTGTTCTGTAGCTATAAGAAAATGTATCCTTGGGTCAGAGACACATTTGGTTGCCAAGCCTTGGAGTCAGCTATGTCCAAAAAGAATTGCAATTAAGGCTGGAAACATTGTTCCACCTAGGGAAGGAACTGACTGAACTGAGTTTCTTCTATGCACTTGAATGACTCTGCTTTGAAGAGAAGGGGATGGAAATTTTGCACCCTTCAATAATTACAATATATTGAAGGGAAAAAAAGCCTCATGAAGCAACCCCTAGTCCAATGACCATGTGGTGCATTGTACAGTAAGATATCCCTCAGGAACAAGCAGAATCCATCTGCCACTGCTCTTCCCTCTGTGTTAGATGAAGGAAATGAACCTGCTCTGCTTTAGAAAGACCTTGGGCTCCAGACTGACTTCAGGCTTTGACTTTCAAACTCCCGCTTGAACTTCTACACCCTTGAAAGTGCTCAGCACAAAAGCATCTAAGGCCTCCTCACTTGCTGATGCCCCAGCAATTTCTTAACAGGTTGTCACAGTTTGTCTTCTTTCTCAGTGTCCACACTGCAGAGAAAGCCTGGTGAACCAGCTTAGGGGTTCACGTCTCAACCTGTGCCCCAACTGCCCGGACACCCAGCATTGCCATGCTCAGCTCTGTAACATCTCTGTCATCTTTCCAGCTCACAGTCTGCGTTTTGATTTCACTGCCTGTGCGTGTTTGATGGGAAGACTGGGACTGCCAGAACGAGGTATGACTCAGGGAGACTGGAGCAAGATTCTTTATCTCTTCAGTGCAGCATTAATCTTTGAACCAAAAGTGTTTCAAATCCCAAAGTCCTCTGTCAATACAGAATTGTCATGGAAGCCTTTCCTCTAGAGCTGAATGAGACAATTTTGCTCTGGGAATAAAGCACACATAGTTAACTGTACGAAGTGGCATACTAGGAATAAGGAGTGATTTTCTATACAGGTTAAAACCATCTTTGAAATGTACTGCAAACAAGGGTACAGCTTCAGATTCACCAGGTAACGGTACTTTCAAATAAAATGAGTGATTGAGAGCACTGGTGTAACTTGCCTTCTTATTTTTCTCAAGGAAAAAAGAGAGACAAGAGGTATTTCCTCACAATATTGTTCTCTTTAGGAGAAATGTCTTTGACAGATTGTTTATCTCAGTAAAGAAAATTCATTTCTGGAGAGAAAAAAAAAAGAAAAAGAAAAATGATGGGTTTATTTCAGCTAGCGCAGGCCTTGTTCTGCTTAAAACCTTCAATAACAG
>NW_010160691.1:6087-7408 GCF_000695765.1 Mesitornis unicolor | reverse complement strand
GTTGGAAAGGGTGCAGAGCAGGGCCACGAGGGTGTTCAGAGCACTGGAAGAGCTGAGAAAGCTGGGCCTGTGCAGCCTTGGGAAGAGAAGGCTCAGGAGGGACCTTATCACCAGTCAGAAATGGGAACAACCCATGGATCAGAAATGGGAACAACCCATGGATCAGAAATGGGAACAACCCATGGATCAGAAATGGGAACAACCCATGGATCAGAAATGGGAACAACCCATGGATCAGAAATGGGAACAACCCATGGATCAGAAATGGGAACAACCCATCAATCAGAAATGGGAACAACCCATGGATCAGAAATGGGAACAACCCATCAATCAGAAATGGGAACAACCCATGGATCAGAAATGGGAACAACCCATCAATCAGAAATGGGAACAACCCATGGATCAGAAATGGGAACAACCCATCAATCAGAAATGGGAACAACCCATGGATCAGAAATGGGAACAACCCATCAATCAGAAATGGGAACAACCCATGGATCAGAAATGGGAACAACCCATCAATCAGAAATGGGAATACTCTCCCAGGGGAAGTGGTGGATTCCCCACCATTGGTCAGTTTTAAGACTCATCTTGACAGGGCGCTGGCTCCTCTCATTTAAACTGTGTTTTACCTCAAAAGGTTGGACTGGAGGATCCTTGTGGTCCCTCCCAACCTGAGATTTTATGAATTTATGAAGCCAAACTGAGGGTGTTTTAGCTGAATCATGGCAAAGTTTTCTCGCCCAGACTCTCTGAAGGCTGCTGGGGGATGCTCCCACCACATCCTCCCCTGCTGCCAGACACCAAACCCTCCCTCGTCCCCAGACACAGATGTCCCGGCCGCGAGCGGTGGCCGAGCTCCCAGCCCTGCTCTGCCCAAGCCAACAGGCGAGACCGAGCGTGACAACACGGAAATTCCCAGCTTCCCAGACCAAGAGGAGTCTATAAAAAGCACCAGACGAAAATAATCTGGTGTGGAAACGCCTTTTGTGCTCAGTTTGTCTGCACGGAGCGCTTTAGGTTCAGGAAGAGCAGCTGGGAGATGTTTTGGGTGCTGTGAGAGCCAAACCTCCGCAAACACAGGGGGAAATACCTGAGAAAATTGTAAAGTATCAGGAGAAACCCTCAGGTGTTTGGTGTCAGCTGCACCCCAAGAACCTGTGAGTGTTTAGTGATGTTTCCAGAGCAAATTGGCAGGAAAAGGTCCCGGACCTCAGCAGGGGGAAAAAGGTCCCGGACCTCGGCGGGGGGAAAAAGGTCCCGGACCTCGGCGGGGGGAAAAAGGTCCCGGACCTCGGCGGGGAACAACCCCCAACTACAA
>NW_010160691.1:4579-6056 GCF_000695765.1 Mesitornis unicolor | reverse complement strand
GCGCGGGGGGAAAGAGGTGCCGGACCTCGGCGGGGGGAAAAAGGTCCCGGACCTCGGCGGGGAAACAACCCCAACTTCAACAGGAAAAGGTCCCAAAGCTCGGCAGGGAAATGTCCCAAATCTCAGCAGAGAAACAACCCCAACTGCAACAGGAAAAGGTCCCAAAGCTCGGCTGCCAGCCCTGCCCTCAGCCAATTTGAAAGGGGAGAAAGCAACACAGCAAACCTGGCTCTGACGACACCAGCAGCAGCAGCGCAAACAGGAGGTTTTGAGGAGAAGGGAAAGCGATCAGGGGGTTGGGAGGCCAAAACGGCAGCGCAAACAGCGCAGGATGGAGGTGTTTGCTGAGAGCCGAGAGCCCCAGCAGGAACAAACACCAGAGATGGCAGCGGGGTCTGCTGAGCTGGAAAACTCGAGCGTTCCCAGCCCGAGGAAGCGCTGTCACCTACCGACTTGTTCCTGAGTCACCGTCACCGTCGGGAGCGACGAGATCTTCTCTTTGTCGGCTGGAGGCGGCCCCGTGTTCTCCAGCTGCCCCAGGAGCTGCGGGGGAGAAAACACATCGTGCTCGGGGGCTTTGCCATGCAGAGCATCACCGAGAGCTGCATCCCCAAACTGCACCCCTGGGGACACCTCGGACCCGGCCCTAAAGCCCCTGGGGTGACAGATGTCACTGTGAGACACCCAAAACGTTCCTGCTGCCCCCAGACTCAGACCGTTTCATCCCAGTTTGGATATTCAGGGGAGCTCTCCCTCCTCCGCAGCGACATTTTCGGCGTTCAGACCTTACTGTCACGCCTTCCCGTCTTGGCAATCCCACTCCTAACATCGCTGCCCTTGCTATTTTTCTCCTGCAGGAGTGAAGGGTGGGAAGGGAGACACTGCCATGGATGTGGGAGAGCTATTCCTGGAGGATTTTGAACCAAAAGAGGCTCAAAAAGAGCCCTGAAATGCAGAAACCAGGGACACGGAGCATCTTGGGCCTCTCCAGGGTGTTGGGAGGAAGGAGGTGACGTCCAGGGCCATAAAAAAGCTGTTTTAGTGGAGCATGGCCACCAAACCAAGGTGTTCCTATGGCTCTGCACCTCCTGCGTGGGGTCTCGGCTGTTCAACAGGGGCTGAGCGCGAGCTGCAGCGCCACAATTTCACAACTCATAGGAATTTTATACCATTAAAGACCTAAATTCACCCGGCAAATCAGCTCCAGCGGGTCCAGAGAAGCATTTGGAAGAGCCTCATTTATTTGAGGGCTGCTTTAAGGTGGCACAAAAGCCCGGGCCGGGCCGGGCAGATGCGGCTCCGAGCTCGAACGGCGACACCGAGCCCTGCCCTGCGCTTCTGGGGCTCCGTTGGTGCGGGTGGGAGGAGGAAGGCGCCGTCTGCGAGCGGCTGTGTGGGCTGCGGGCTCATTTTTAGGATGCGATGAGGAAGGCGGGCGAGCGACGCAGCCGGGGGCCACTCGGGACGCCAGCAGATG
>NW_010160691.1:0-4342 GCF_000695765.1 Mesitornis unicolor | reverse complement strand
GGTTTGGGGAGGGATCCCTGCAGGTTTGAATCTCTGGCTGTTGTGAGGCATCTGCAAGCCTTGGTTGACAAAAATGTGACCCAAAATGCTGTATTTCCACCCAAATGAGGTCAAATCCCTGCTCTAAAGAGGCGGGGATGAATGACCACCAACCAGAGAGCGATGGTTTGTGCTGGTCCTCACCCAAAATTCATCTCCAGCAGCAGGATTGGCCAGAGAGGAGCACAAAACCAGGGGCACACCTAAGCCAGGGCCTTACCTGGGTGACGATGGCATCAAGGCCGCTCTGTCCCCACGCGTAGTCCCCAGGGTTGGAGTGCAGCATCCCGCTCCTGCCGACAGGAGCAGAGAGTCAAGGAGGGCGCCTCACCCCCACGAAACCCTCCCAAAAAAGCCAAATTGGGAAAAATGGAGCTCCCAGGCTGTGAGCAAAGCTTTGCTCTAAAGCACTCACCAGGAAAACGGGTGCTGGGAGCCAGGAATCGGTGAGTTCGCAAAAAACCCCGCAAAGATCTGCTGGATGATCCTAAAGAGGGAGGAATCGGGAGGAAAAGAGGAAAGAAAAGGCAAGTTCAGCAAATAAATACACAGTGGCAAAACAGCTGAGCGAGACCGGGCGGCAAAACATGAAATATAATTAAATATGTTTAAATATTAATAGCTGTGATTAAACACAGGCCTCACACCCAGGTAACTGCGGAAGGACGAGCCCTGGGACAGGGGCAGCAGGGCCGAGGATGTAACTCATCTGCGTGGGAGGGCAGGGAGGAAATGACTGCGCTTCCCAAGCACGGACTCGTTTCCTTGCGGCGAGGGCTGGCACCGTTACAGCCAAAACCACCTTTCCCAGCACAGGGCCTTGGGGGGGGACAAAGCGGGGAGCACCCACTGTGAAAATCGGCATTTTCTGCCTCTGAGGTCACCAACCGTCAGTGTCACCACCGCGTTTTGTCAGGTTTCTCCCAAAATGCCACATTTTTCTGCTGATGGGGACAGGAGACACTTGCAGGGGGAGATTCAGAACCACAGTGGGGTTTGGGTGGAAGGGACCCCAAAGCCCCCCAGCCCAACCCCCATGGGCAGGGACACCTCCACCAGCCCAGGCTGCTCCAGGCCCCGTCCAACCTGGCCTTGGGCACTGCCAGGGAGGGGGCACCCACAGCTTCTCTGGGCAACCTGGGCCAGGGCCGCCCCACCTCCCAGGGAGGGATTTCTGCCCAAGATCCACTCTAAATCTGCCCTCTTCCAGTTTAAAACCATCACCCCTGGTCCCATCACTCCATAGCTTGTCAAAAGTCCCTCCCCAGCTTTCCTGCAGACCCTTCAGGTCCTGGCAGGTGCTCTAAGATCCCTCTGCAGCCTCCTCTCCCTCTCCCTTCCTCTCCTCTCCTCTCCTCCAGGCTGAACACCCCCAACTCTCTCAGCTGTCCCCACAGCAGAGCTGCTCCAGCCCCTCACCATCTCCATGGTCTCCCACTGCTGCTGGGTCTGCACTGGGACTTTTCCAGTGCTCCCAGAGCCTCTGGGGACATCATCGTCACTGGGGGAGGATTTTACATTGGTTTTGTATCTATATCTGTACATGTCTGTATCTATTCCATTATTTCCTATTTCCATCATTATCCTGTAGTATCAGTGTTATTGTTTCATTAAACCTGTTGTTTTCTTTCCCAACCCGTGCAGTCTCTCTCCCTTCTTCTCTTTTCTCTTCCCTTCTGGGCAGTGCAGAGGGGTTCACAGAGCGGCTGTGCAGGGTTTAGTGCCCAGCCCAGTCCTAAACCACAACAACTGGTCCCACTGTGGCCCCTTGAGGGACACCACTTGTCACCCACCTCCCTCTGGCCCGGGCGCCACTATGGAGCCACTGACCACTGCTCTCTGGATGCGACCATCCAGCCAATTCCTTATGCACTGAACAGTCCACCCATCAAATCCACACCTCTCCAACGCAGAGAGAAGGATGCCATGGGGGTCCTTAGGTACTTAGTACTTCAGGCACTTACCCCTCGATGGCAGGGGACCGATCGGGGCGTGAGCTGCCCCGGGAGCGGTACCTCCGCGTCATGGGCAACCGCGGGGGGCGGCTCGGTCCCCAGAGGTCGGCGTGGGCTTGGTGGCCCCTCTCGTTGTCCCTGCTGTCGGGATCCAGGGAGCTGCTGCTCAGGAAGGGTCTGAAGTCAGGGAAGAACATTGTATGGTCCAAATGGTCCCAAAGCTGCAGGGTGGGAGACACAAACCACAGAAAAGTCCACCTCGACAGAAAAAACCCAGCCGATTCCTATGGTTACCATGGCTCCCAGAAAGAAAATCTGGCAAAAAAACCAGCTTAATTATAGCCCAAGTTAATGAGATGTACCACCTCCGTGAAGACCAACGCGCCGGCTCTTTCCTGCTATGCGCAGATCCCAAAAATATCTATTTCGAGCCACCCCAGGGCACTGCGAGGGTTGGTTTTGCTCTCTAAGGGTTGAGATTTAAGGGGGATAACACCAAATCCCACACCCCCAGGCTCACTGAGTGCTCCGGGTGCTCACAGCTGAAACGATTGAGGCCAAGAGAGGCAGAGCATGGCCCCGAAAAGGAGCGTAGGTGTCTCTGGTGGCGTCCTCTGGGTCAGAGTACCCAAACCAGCACCAAATTAAATTATAATGGAAGGTCCCGCCCGTGCTGTGCTGTTTGGTGGGGTCTGTCCACACAGGTAAAGCCGAATTTCGGTTTCACACCAGATCTACACCTTGCTGGTGCAAAACCTCACCTTCGTCCAGTCCAGTTGCCAGCCCTGGGCGAGCAGGGCCACAAATGAGGAGCTGGGGGTCCCCAATGGCTGCGCTCCCTGCTGCAGGCTGCCAGCACCCCAAAAAATTGGGGGGTGCATGAAAATACCCAGGAACCCAGAATCACAGAATGGCTCCGGTGGGAAAAACCCTGGGAGCACAACACCCCCCCTAAACCATATCCCTAAGTACCTCGTCTACCTGCTCCTTAAACACATCCAGGGATGGTGACTCCACCACCTCCCTGGGCAGCCTGGTCCAGCTTCTGACGACCCTCTCAGGAAAGAACTTCCTCCTTATCTCTGACCTGAACCTCCCTTGGCACAGCTTGGTGCCGTTTCCCCTTGTTCTATCCCCCATCACCTGGGAGAAGAGCCCAGCACCCACCTCTCCACAAGCTCCCTTGAGGCAGTTGGAGGTGGTGATGAGGTCTCCCCTCAGCCTTCTCTTCTCCAGGCTAAAACCCAAAGCAAGGCTCATCCTGAGAGCCCCCTTGGTGCCCCTCACCTGCAAAACCCGGTTGGATTTATCCCTTCAGGTCACCCACGGATTAAATCAGCGGCCAGGGAGGGCGCTGAGGCTTTAAAAATGTGGCTTTATGAAAATAAACCAACTCAAATACACCAAAAACGCAGGATACTGGACAAGAAACCCTGCAGATGCTGCTGCTCACAACCGAAATGCCCAGGCCAGGTGATACTCGAAGGAGCGGCGCCCTCGGCAATTAAACACCACAGCACGTAACACGGGGGCTGCTCCGCTCTCATTTCTACCGGGGCCTCACTGCGCCTCACGACACGATCAGAGTGGCTTAATTTCCATTTCACACCAAATCAGCTCCCTTTCAAAGCCTCCCGCATTGCCTGGTAGCGGAGGAAAGGGAAAAAGCCAAGTTGATGACCTGTTTTCCAAATTAATACCCCGCAGACGGGAGCTCCGCTTGTTCTCCCGCTGGTCACGCCAAGCTGCACGCTGCCGAGAGAAGACTTTCATTTATTATTAATCCCCAAAGCCGTTTACATTTCCACAGCGGCGGCCTGGGGCTCTTTGTAAAGTGACACGCGATGGCTTTATCTCCCCGAAACACCGCGGCCCCGGGCTCAAAGGCGACAGGATGCGTTCAGGAGACCAATGCAAGCAGAGAGGAGCAAGCAGGAGAGATCAGACCCAAAACACCAGAGGAATTTGGGTTATTTGGTGGCCCTGTTTTCTGGAGCTGAGCTGCAGCACCCCCAGATCTACTGGGGACAGCCCCGAGATGTGACTCGAGGCCTTGGGACTGAAAAACAGTTAAAACTCCTCAAAACCAGAGCAAATGAAGGACCCCATCTCTGAGCAAGGCCTGCGGGCAGAGGAGATGTGTAGGGGTTTGATTTCCATCTGTTTTACACAGCTCAGCTGAAGGGAAGCAGAGCCCTGAGGAACAGAGCCCATAGCCGCCCTTTCCTTCCCTACCCAGGGTGACCCACGTGAACCCACAGCAGCCTCTGCTCCGAGCTCCACACAACCGAGTTATTATCACAGAAACACTGAATGAATTGGGTGGGAAGGGACCTTAAAGCTCCTCC
>NW_010160690.1:3839-25007 GCF_000695765.1 Mesitornis unicolor | reverse complement strand
TAGGGAAAATGTAACTTGACTTCAAAGCCCTATCTGATCAGATTAAATTCTTATGTAATGAGTCAGTAGTAGGAAAGCCTAGATCTCTTTTCATGAAAAATAGTGAGCATAAACTCTCTTAACTGGTAAGTCTCCTTATCAAGTTCAGAGTTCACCAACTTTAAAAGAAAAATAGCAATGAGGTGGTCTTGTAGGTTAAACTTAAACATCTAACAGTAGTAGGAAAGCCTAGATCTCTTTTCATGAAAAATAGTGAGCATAAACTCTCTTAACTGGTAAGTCTTCTTATCAAGGTCAGAGTTCACCAACTTGTAAAAGAAAAATAGCGATGAGGTGGTCTTGTAGGTTAAACTTCAACATCTAAAAATAGCAAAGCAGGATATTATGAGAGGTATTCAAAGCAGATTCATCACCTTATCTGAGTCTGAGACTTTTCCATTTCTCTGGTAGCATTTTTAATAGCTTGCAAGTTTTCTATTTATTTTTGGACCTGCTTCTGACCTATTTGAGCTATTAGCTAACTCTAGATTTGAGAGAGAGCGTGTTGCCTATATGGATCCACTTATCTAACCTAATGACACATTATACTGAGATCGCATTCTGGCTTGTGAAGTGTCTCACCGGACTTGTTTTTATTTCTGTGACTGTGGAGAGGTAGCAGCATCACACAAAAGAACCTGCAGAACTGAAGCCTCTTTGTAATGTGCCTTCAGTTGTAAAAGAGTCTCCCTAAAAATACACTGGGAATGGCTACAGCTGTGCAAATAAAACCTCCTCACCTTTATTCATTCTTCTTCTTCCCTCTCCTTAGTCTCATTGATGCCACTCACAGGGACGTGGACGTTCTGCTGTTACTTTCTAATTCTGCCTACTACGTGGCCTAGTAAGTTACCACTTTCTCCTACTACATGTAGTTTATTTCTAGTAGCTTTGTTTCAGATTAGTAGGAAGCATTAAATTCTGGTTCTTTTTTCCTAGTTATGATGATGAAATCGACAAGGTGAATCAGTACCAAAGGTTAAGTCTTGAAGCTCTGGAAAAAATAGAAATCGGTAAGAATGTAGTCACCATATATCTGTCTTGAGTGCTCTTGGCAATAGCTGGAGCACTTACCAAAGCATCCTACACATATATTGAAGCAGCAAGCCTTGATATATTACATATATCCTGTGTAGTCCACCATAGATAGAAATGTGCTTCCTTGCTGATAAGATGCCAAAGTTGTCTGTGTTCTCTCACAGTCCTGTATTTTGTTTCTGCTTGAAGTGGAAACTTTGATCACTGGTATAGTTCTCAAATTTTCCTGCTTTCAAACTCTTAAAAAACCTATGGATTAATCAAAACTGATTTAATTACTTATCAGATGGCAAGAACAATTTGATCAGTTTCTATAATGAGTCACAGGGTTGTGCATTCAGTGTGTTCTTTCTTTGATCCAAATACAGCAGCCAGTTCTGAATTGTACTTTAGATCTGTTTCAGATCTTGTTTTTAAGCTCTTCTTTCTCCAGATCTGATAAGAAACATGCTGTTATGAAATTGCCCTGGTATGCTGTTTAACCTTGACTAAAGAGTGTAACATCTGCAGGCTAAACCCAGCACGTTCAGCTGAAAGTATTAAAGATGTGTTATCTTTGATTTTACAGATTAAAAAGTCTTCCAGTTGGAGAGAAGGGAGGGAAATTTTTGTGGGCCTCAGTGTATGCTGCTGCCTGCCCCCCCGTAAGGTTCAGTCCTCCAGTACACAATGCATAGGGATTTCATCATCTCCGTAGTGAAAGTTACAGTGTCTGTGTGCAATTTCTGAGTTCAGCGGAAAGGTCTCTCACTTGTGGAGATCTGTAATACATCCTGACATACAGAATACAGCTGAAACATCTGGGCCAAACACCGTATAAAAACAAAATGTTTAATGATAGAGCTCTGATGTAGTGCATTGTTGAGTTGAAGTACTAGGTCTAAATCTTGAAACTTACATTGCTTCCACTGGGTAAATATATATTTGTTAATCCTTGCAGGAGCATACACTAAACCACAGGGTCTAACAGGTGTAGAATTTTTTCCTAATATTTGAAAGGGTGATCTGTAATAATCACTCAGGCTGGATTATAATAGATATACACAGTCTTTTTGCTTTTTAAAAAGTAATTGATTGTTTAGTTATTGTGAAAATATCTCATGCAAAAGTCCATCCTACTCTAAATATAACATGAAGCTTTTTATGCTGAAAAAGACTTACGTATGTTTAGGTACAGTCTTTGCAATGTCTCTTTCAGTGTTTGGTTGAAGGTTTCTGATCTGCTGGTTTATCCCTCAGGGCCTGAGCCTACTCTCTTCGGCAAACCCAAGTTCTCTTGCATGAGGCTGCACTACAAATACAAAGAAGCAAGTGGGTATTTCCACACTCTGAGAGCTGTGGTACGCAACCCAGAAGAAGATGGAAAAGGTTGGTTTTGCGTGTAGAAGTTTTATGTGTAAAAGTGTATTCAGTAACCAGCGTTTCTCTAGGAAACATTTTTTCCATTGCTCTTAGAATAAATTCTGAAAACAGATAAATTTTAATATAATCCAGTTGTGTGTGGGAGAACCAACAAAAAAAGCCCTGTATGTTGCTTTCCTGTATGAACACTAGAAAATAAAGTAAAATAAATTTCAGATACACCTTTAAAGCAACATGGCTGTTTAGAATTCAGACACTTCCATGTCTAGATCTTTACTGCGCCAAAACTTGATAAAATGAACTTAAAATTAGCTCCTGAAGAGTGGAAGAAATTCATTTTTTTAGTGAAATCAATGTCTAGAAGTGTTCTTGGTGCTCGTTCAAATTAAATGAACACTAATACGGGAAAAGTATCACTTTTTACCCTGGAACACTGAGTTTTGTCCACAAGGATTAGAAAGAATATAATTGCTTCTCTTCCTTCCACAAATGATGAATCGTAGCAGTGATTCACTTACACTCAGTGTTTCGGGCTTAAGGAAAGTCTGTTCTTTAAGCTCATTTTGTAAGCTTTAAATCAGAATTGCAACTTGTGGAGTGCAACTGTTCTGTAGGGTGACAGATAAAAACAACCAACACAACCAAATAAACTTAATTATGTTAAAATTAGACATTGCTTTGCAGATCTTGGAATATGGGGGGCTTTTTAAGGGTCTGACATGCTGTTACTGGGCTTTCAGACACTCTTCAGTGCATTGCAGAAATGCTGAGAATCACAAAGCAAGCAATGGGATTAGATGTACCCATTATTGAGAAGAAGCTGGAGAGGTGAGTACTTAAATGATATGAACCTTCTGTGTCCCACTTTTGCTCCCTTCTCAGTGGCTGTCGGTACATGGTAACAGTCACATGTGATGCCTGAAAGAAACGTCTGGATCTAGCTACCGTGCTAGGAGTTAATTTGGCCATATGCTGCTTCCTAGAATAACTGTCTGCAGGCACTTATCTGAAAGAATAAGCAAGAATACTGTATTATACATGTGTGCTTATAGACAATACATGTTACCACAAGGAAATACCTTACTGCAAATCAGATGGTTCAGGATTAATCTGTCACATTTCATTTTTCCTATCTGAACTTTATGCCTGCTTCTGTAGTGAGATAACCTGTGAAGTGTAAATCTGGTTTGGACTCCACTGCAGTTAAGTGTTTAACAAACCCAGGTAATGTTACAGCTCTTGTGTGAAGAAATGGCTGAAGTTAAACTTCTAAACTCCGACGTATTAGTCAGAATGGCACAGTTTTAATTTTGCAAGACTGTTAAGAGAAAAGGGTACATGAAAGCATAGTTGATAATTAAAGGTACTTACTAGCATTTCTTAGGTAGTTTTCTCTAATAAGTCAGTTGTCTATAATTAAACAGAAGTAACCTTTATCTACAAATACTGGTGAGGTTTTCACAGTGAGGAAATAGTTTACAAAGGACAATGGAGTAGAAATTAGAGGATGGCCAGCTGAAGTTGTTCAGCATGTTCTGCCAGTTCGAGTGTGATCTGTTGCATTATATTTAGACCCTTCCAATTCAGACTATATGAGCTACTAGAAAATGTGATGTACAATTGTAAATTGTCAAGAAAAAAACTATTAAGGCACATATTTCAATAACTTTCTTCTGCATTTGATTATTGGGCTACTATTTCAACTGCTTTCCCCAGCTGAGTAGAAAGTATAGCAAGAAAGGCTTTGTCTTTCATTGCAGGTACTGAAGACTCAATGTTTGTTAGCATATACAAAGTCAAGGTTATAAATATAGGGAATTCAATCAATTTTAGTCTAAAATTAGAAATGCATGCAGAAGCTTGCTTTTTCCCCTTGTGTGGCTACCATTCTGTATCAACTCTCCTTTGTTGTTTTGAATTTGATTCACTGTATGGGTATAATTACAGAAAGAAAGGATAACTGAGTAAGTAAAATGTTCATTGCTATTATGGAAATAGACTGGAAGACAGTAAATACTTGGTGTTTATAAATGAGACTGCCTTGATTGTACATTAGAGATTATTTTTTTTCTTCCAGGAAGAGCAGTAAACCTCATGAGGACATCATTGGCATTCGGTCTCAGAACAGAGGGTCCCTGGCTCAAGGCAAGAATTACTTACTGAGCAAGTTCTCATCCCTCAATCAAAAAGTGAAACAAACCAAATCCAATGTGAACATCAGCAACCTTCGGAAGTTGGGCAGCTTTACCAGACCTGAAGTGAAAGTCAATTTTTTAAAACCAAATTTGAAAGTGAATCTTTGGAAATCAGATAGCAGCCTTGAAACTCTGGAGAATCCCGCGGTAGATCCTAAAGTCCATACTGAATCCGATACAGAGGTTTCGGATAATGATTCATTCCACTCTGATGACTTCCTGACCAACTCCAAATCGGACGAGGACAACCAGCTCACGGACTCCCTGGAGAACATAGGGCAGGTGGACTACGTGCTGCCCAGCTGTGGGATCATCGCCTCTGCCCCGCGGCTGAGCAGTCGGTCCCAGTCTGTCAGCAGCACTGACATGAGCATCAGCATTCCCGTTCCCTCTGAGATCCAGGGCTCTCAGGCTGCCCGCTCTGACTGTGAGGACGTGCCCATGCCCTCTGCTGACAGCACGGAGATGGAGTTTGCTAAACCTATCGACGTGTACTGCCAGAGGTTTGTGCATGATGCTCAAAATAAGACGTCGGATGTTTTGGAGGCTGAGGCTGGTCCTCAAGAGCCCCACCACGTAATAAATCAACCCAGCAATAATATATCTAAGAAGGCAGAAACCAAGGCTGAAGCCAGCAGAGACGTTCCTTCCAGGCCATCTAAGCTGGACGTGCAGTCTTCTGAGACAAATCCTCAGCTCTTGGCTGTTGGCGGGACTGACTTCACTAAATCTCACAAAAGCCCAGGATCTGTATCAGGTAACCTTGAGATGGGACTGCACACGACTCCTTCTCCTGCTGACAGCAGCAGCAGCAGAGCTGTGTCTCCTTTTGCTAAAATTCGCAGCTCCATGGTCCAGGTCGCGAACATCACACAAGCAGGATTGACTCAAGGGATTAATTTTGCCGTGGCAAAGGTGCAGAAGAGCCCTGCAGAACCAGAAGCTATAAATGAAATCAAACAAAAAGAACTGAAGGAAATGTTTACGCAATGCCAGACAAGAATAATTCAAATCTAGTGCTAATTTAGGGAGTGTTCTTTGAGTTGTGGCTTTTAATACAATACTAGAAAAATTACATCAGGACTCACTGTGGCAGGAACTGCTACTGAATACTGGGATCAATAATACAGATAACTTGTTTACAGGAAGTGAGAGAGGCAAATGAATTTGGTTCTGACCAAGCTTCAGAATTCCCTCGGGCAGCTGAGACAAAAGAACGGTAAACCCATATTTAAACAGGTAGCTTAGACACTGGGAGTTAATGAGCATGCTGTCTGTCTTCAATGTGTTGCACAGTTATTTTTGGAGACTAATTTTGTAGCTCTTCTGACTTATGTAGAAAGTATTTATACTCAAAAGGTGATACTGCACTTCTGTGACCTTACTTAACTTGCACTGCACCAGCAAAATAACTTACCGGTAAATTACATTTTATTTATTTTTGGACTAGTATTTTTACTTGTTTCCATTGAAGTTTTAGATGCAGCTTTCTATGAATTGTGCCTCTACAATGGGAATTGATGCATTTTTGTTGAATTTTGTTAACCAGAAATTAAGACTTCTTTTCTTTTTTTTCTGTCCTTTTCTTTCTATGCATCCTGGGACACTTCCAGTAAAGATAAAGCAGCACATAGATCCAATCTGAAATATCCACGATCCTGCAGTGCAAATTTAGTTTGTAGATTTTTTTTTTTCCACTTGTTTTGAGGTGAAGGGAAATGGAACAAGTGCCCTCTAATTCTCTTGCCCATGTTAAAGCTACTCCCATTTCCTTTTTTCCAATTTCCAAACACTGGCAGTTTGCTCTGATTTTGTTGTCTCTGTGTAAAGCAAGACAAAGCAGATACTTGACCTTCAGGCATTGTGTCCCTCTGTGCTATGACTTTATAAAAACTATATTCTAACTGTCCAGTAGATGCAAAAGTCCAAGTAACTTTGAAGCCAGAAGGCAAGTGTACCATGTCATACAATCAGTGTTGTATTAGAGCATAGTTGTCAGCATCTAATCAAAACCAAATTCATGACCAGCTCAAGCTTTGCACACTTGCAGGATAAGGCTAAGCATCCATTCATGCTGGGAATTGGATAAAAACCCCCTTATCTATGTGTGTCAAAATATTAAATCCATCTAAATGAGTCTTTCCCAGAAATGCCTTGCCATGCCATTCTAGTATAGGACATTATTCAACAGCTGCTGTGAAGCAGGACCTTACTATGCTGTGGTTTGTAACTCTGACCACCCTGACAGCCCCTGTGCCTGTCCCCATGTACTGTAGATAGGCTGCACGTGGTGTTCCCGGACCGTGGTGTCGTAGGGGTAGGGTAGTGCAGTGTCTGAGGACTTGTAGTGTGTCCTAAATGATTATCATCTAACCCCCATGGTCTGAAACTTTGATAAACAAATTGGATTTATTTATTTGTTTTATTAAAGTGATGTGGGTTTGGGTTTTTTGAGTGTCTATACTCGTGGCTATATTTAAAATTAAACTACTGCTGTATTTTAATGTGAGCAATATACATGAGATATTTTAATAAAAAAAGTGGTATCAAATGATGGTTTTTGGCATGTGATGTTAAGGAACGCAGTACTGCAGGGCTCTGGGGTTTTAAGGCTCAAGAGTCACAGAGACACAGAATGGTGGAGGTGGGAAGGGGCTGCTGGGGGTCAGCTGGTCCAACCCCTGCTCCTCAAGCAGGGCCACCTGGAGCTGGCTGCCCTGGGCCATGTCCAGATGGCTTCTGGGTATCTCCAAGGATGGAGACTCCATCACTCCTCTGGGCAATGTCTTCCAGTGCTCAGGTGGAGTCACAGTGCAAAAGTGTTTTCTGCTGTTCAGAGGGAACCTCCTGTTTCAGTCTGTGCCTGTGGCCACTTCTCCCATCGCTGGGCACCACTGGAGAGAGCCTGGCTCTGTCCTCTGTGCAGTTACAGACACTGATCAGATCCTCTGTCAGGGGACACATACATGACTTCAGTCCTTTATCCTTTCTTCTGGTGGTGCACTGCTACAACCCTGGCCTTGTGGAAGAGAGAGGAAAAGTCTGACACATTTATGAGGATGATCCTTAAAAACTGCCCAAATCTTGGTACTTGCAAATGTTCTGGAGGAGGGAGAGGAAATTCCAAATACTTAGCTATTATTTTGGTAGGAGAAAGAGGAACAGAGCTGTACAAATACTTCCATAGTGACTTCCAAAGAGTCCTGTAGGGTAAGTGTACTCATAACTATAAAGTCACTTCTATATTTAAGAAAAACTTGTGGCTCAGTCAACAACCTGGGGCACATCTTCCTGGTAAGTAACTCCTGATCTGCTGTATTGGTTCATTGCTTCATCTAAAAGTATCATGTGAAAGCCAGCTTGTGATTTGTCCAATGCTTATGAAACAGTGGGAGATAGTAGCAAATAATCCATGGCCACATGCATAAAGCCACCCTCAAAGACATCTTACCAACCAACTGCGCTGTCCAGCCAGGCTGCCTTCTGAAGAGAGACTTCATCTTCCTATGTTTGTTCAGTTTCTAACGTCATATTAATGTAGCACAAGGCAGATGAAACCATGAATATTCATTTTAGTGCTCAAAAAAAGAAAAACCGTGATTTGAAAGGGCATCAAACTTGGCTTAAGTTTAAGATACACGAAAACAGTTTATCTTGATAAATACTTGTGACTAGTGTGCAGAGATGAAAAGGACAGTTTGAGATGTGACTGTTTTCCACTGCACAGCCACTTTAGAACAGGAAAAATGCAGTGAAAAAGTGGGTTCCAGTTCACACAATCTCAAGTAAAGGTGGCACTGGCTTCATTTAAATTTGGCAGGAGCCTTTTTTCTTGTTCAGGGAAGGATTAATTGCATTAGTATCAGCTCCATCCCCGACTCTTGCAGGCTGAGTCACGAGCACAGCCCTACTCGCTGCTCTGGAGTCTTTCTGCATTACTTTGACTCCAGACTGGTTTAATGTTTCACTACTTAACAAGTGTGGTTTAAATGAGTTCTGCAAGTCTTAGCAGGGACAGTACATCCTCTAAAAACCAGCACAAACTGCACAGCATGAATAAGGCAGGTAGAGACCATTCTTAATGCTTAATTGATATTCAAGCAATTAAAACACACTGCATTACTGGTAATATAGGAAGTGAGGTTTGTTGTGGATGAGTACATGACTCTCACCCATTCTCCAGCTCTTTTTTTTTTTTTTAAGAAATCATGCCAGAATAAAGCTCATTATGGAGATCTGAGAAGTCAGCCATGGTCTTCTCTGAGTACAATAGAGATGGACTTCATACTAGAACCTTCTTATGGGTAAGATCACATCACTTCTTTATACCACAGTGTTTATATTTATACCACTGTTACACTGCTGCTGTGAGCACACTGTGCCTCAGCTCATGGGAACAACACTCACAGTTCCTGATCCTGAAGTCAATATTTCTGTCAGCTGCAGCTGAGCTGAAACCTCTAATCCTCAAAATTCAAGACATTCAAAAATTGTATCACAAACTTATTCCAGAACAGAGCCTACCACTGCTGGGTATGAAGGGCTCAGGCTTAGGTTTTCTTGTTATTAAAGGAAAGAAGTCCATACAACTTCAGTATTAAAGTTTAATATCAAACAATTTGCTCATTGTTACCAATTTTTGATTACAAAACAGGCTCCAAAAAAATTCCATAAAATACGTTTAACTTGCTGAACAGAGTTAAGCGCGTTCAGACTGCAAGGGTAAATATCCACAATGTCTTGGTATAAATTATCTACAAAAACTGGTATAAACAATATTCCAATCTTAGCATGGTTCCATCTAGGATTAGACAAGTTTTCATAGCAACATCCACCGAATATTAAAGTTCGTTCCCGTTAACACATTTTTGCTGCTGAAGTCTGGCTTTACGTAACGTCTCCAGTTGCTTTGCTCTCAGCCACCTCTCTCTCGACAGCGTTGTCTGCCCCGCGCTGAGGGACAGGAACCTACAGGAGCAGGAACAGCGATTAAATAAGAGCTTGTTCATGTGTCAGGTTTAATAAGCAAGTTCAGTACAAAACCAGGTTTCTTTCAGTACCCTGTGAACTGGGAAGCACGGGGAGGGAATGCTTTGCCTAACTAAGGATCTGTGCTAGGAGGAATAAAGGAATCTGCCCACAAACCGCAGGCTGTGAGCATCAACTGCATTTGTCAGCAGCTTGAGAAAAAGCCATCGTTTAGGACAGCCAGCGCTACCCACCTCGCTACGAGCAGAGTTCGGTGCAGATCATCGGCCGTTATGCTCTCAGGGTCATTCTTGCGCATTTCTACGAAGTCCTCTTCTACCGCCTGTAAACAACACAGCATGCACTTCAAGTGGCAAAAAAAGCATCTTCACTACAAGACAAGCTTTTAAGGAGCTAAATGCTACCCTTAGACTACAGGAGAAGCATTTCAACTCATTACTCGAGCCTGAGTAAAAAATAGGCTACTCCTCACCTTAGAGAAGAGTTAGTTTTCAAGATGAGTTTTAGAAAGCACAGTACATGTAAAGTATATGCTGAAATACTCAAGAGTACAAACCCGTGAAGGCACGTTCAGGACAAGAAAAGTGCTTGTTAGGTTTTTAGGAAACTTCCAGGAGAATCCCTGTCAGGGAGAGCAATGGCAAAGTGCAGTAACTTCCTATTAAGATGCCAGTTCTATCTGGACACAGAGTTGAAAACATTAGTGAAGTCTTCCATACCTTGGTCACTTCATCAGATATACTGTAGTCCAGCAGCCTCAGCAGACTTAGATAAATCCGGAATTTGTTCAGCACAGAAGGCAGCACTGCTGTTAGGAGGCTGCTCATGTACTCTTCCATGTTTGGTGGAATTATCTGTGGTTGCAAGTGGACTTGGCAATCTGACTGAAAAACACAATTACATATCATCTTTTTCCACATCCTATTTTTTTCTGTTCCAAGACTGGTTTAATGTCTAAAGCAACAGAAGTCACTACTTCCCAGCATTTAAGCAAGACAATTAATTCTTTAAATATTTAACAGTTTCCTTTTTAAAAACCAGCGTGAAGTCCTCATTCAAGCAGGAGCCAGTTTAGCTTAGAGACAAGAAAGCAAACACTCAGCCCATGAAGCTGGAATGCAAAAGATCAAATTTGTAAGCTGAGGGTACTCTGGTTTTTGGGGGTCAATGCCAGATCTGTTGCTCTTTGTTCACGTGCCCATCAACTCAGAAACCACTGTACCAGAATGAGACATTGAGAGCAGCCGTGTGTCTGCAGCTTTACCCATTACTGAGCTCTCCGTTGATGACCCCAGTCACTGCCGTGCCATCGCTACGCTGTTCAGCCAGGGAGGGAAGGTCAAGCTCCTGGTGTTCCTCTGGACGGGTTCTTGGCCTGGCTGCAGCCACGAGCGAGAACTGAATCCAATACCATACCCACCCCTGGCCACAAGACAGTTTTCCTGTCTTCACTTGCCTCTGGAATGGATGCTCTAAGTAAGTAGCTACCCGCTGCCATAATTCCCCAGATTCAGGAAGACCTTGCCATACCGGTAGGAGCGATCGGCCCTCTGAAGTGATAAGAACATTAATGTTGCATGGGAATTCCATCTGGTGGTAATTGAAGTCATAATCCACCTTCTGCCAAGTGATCAGATTACCCAGCGCAGTCACATTATGCACACCTAGAAAAGCAACAACAAATTCTCTCACAACCAGACCTAAACAAATGCCAGACCTGATTTTTTTTTTCCCCAATCTGTTTCTAATGAGCAACTGGTAGAAAGATTCTTGCAAGCAT
Source organism: Mesitornis unicolor (assembly GCF_000695765.1). Taxonomy (NCBI): domain Eukaryota; kingdom Metazoa; phylum Chordata; class Aves; order Mesitornithiformes; family Mesitornithidae; genus Mesitornis; species Mesitornis unicolor. Next base: position 13,604 of record NW_010160690.1, on the reverse strand, counting down.
CCTTTTTCTTGTGTCTGTGGTGCCTTCCATATAGAAACAACCATTTCTTAAGACCAAAATTAAGAATTCTTGAAGGATTTCAAGCCCAAATTTTATCTGGCCTAGTATATGTGTTAATAGCTGATGTTTTCATCACTCCTACAAAGCCAGATAAATATTTACAGATTAAAACAAAAAATCTCTCCTCAAAAAAAGGACAAAACAGTTATCTGACAAAGTGTCATTTAACAGTTTAAGGTGGGGAAAATAATAATAATAATAATAATAATAAAAAGTCTTGCTGGATAAAGAGCACATTAGATAGGCTGGCAGGACCAGAACAGCTGAAAACAGACTCACCATTTTGCCAAACAGTTACAGAAGTCACTTGCCTTACCTGGAACTAAGTTATTTAAAACCTAGAAAGTTAAGATTGATGAATTAAGTGGTGAACTCTTCCTCTGAAACACCAACGTGTACCCAACAACTTGCATTTCTCGTCAGCAGTGTTACTGCATCACGTGGCACACGTACTGTTATGTGTTTGCCTTTGGTGAATTTGTATTAATGTACTATACTGTAAATAAAGAGAAATTTAGTAAATAAAGGCAAATTTAATATGGCAGTTTACTTCTGGGACATCTGAGATCTCCAAGCTGTAACGTTCAAGAGTTCCAAACCAACTACTTGATCTGAAGATCTTACTCTTCTCTAGGATTAAATTTTGTTTCTAACATTGTTACAAGAATTAAAAATTTTTACTTTTCCACTCTAATTTCAGTAGAGAACAACATCACACATACAGAAATGAAATGAACAAGCTTTTTTATCTGCAACTTCTAATACTTAAAATACTACATTTCATTAAATGTCAAGTTTTTTTAGCCATTAAGGACAAGCATTTTAGAAAACCACTAAAGGACAAAGACCCTGTCCAGAGTTCTCTACAATGCAAACAAAGCCATACTGAACAGGGAACCCTCTCATTTCATTATCGGTCGTTCGTAGACTGGGGTAGAGGTTTTGACTCAACACAGGCACTTCTGACCAAAACATCAGAAACTGCCAGAAAGCAAAATAAGGGGAAGAAAAACCACTCAAGAGATCAAGCCTTAAGTTGTCAGAGAAGGCTGCAGACGAGTAGGAGGAAGCAACAACATAGGATATGGAAACCACCAACGGTTTTGTAACAGAAAGTTATCACTAGGGCACAATTAGCATATCTTCTTAACACAAAGCAACTTTCAACCTCCAGATGAGATTTTTTTTAAAAAAAACAACAACAAAACCTGCCTACCTGTTGTGTCAAGCTGTCCCTGCTCCAGATGAGTCTCATCCACTACAAGGGAAGTGTTGCTGGCCAGCTGCAATACTCCACTGACCAAGCGATTCGCTGCGTAGTCTTTGCGTGGGTTAAATCGTGAGTGGTTCATGTTTTCAATGGTCATCTGCAGGCGATAGGACTGCAACGAGAAAAGAAACCCATCAGCACGTTCCCTCTGCTCCATCCCTGGTAAGTACTGCTTCCTTTAGCAAGAGTTGTAACTGTGAATGTCCATAGTAAGTAAAGCAAAACTTGTGACCATAATACAGAATACACTTGAACCCAAATGCTAAATACTTAAATTTCCCGAACAAAAACAAGACTGGTAAGAACTCCCATCACCTGTATTGCACATCCAGGATGAACAAAACAACAAATGGTTTCTTGCAGCAATACAGTTATGACCCCAGATCAAATTACTATGAAATTTCTGCAGCACAGTATCCACAAACTTGGGGATAAACAGTAATGACATAATTAAACGACTTAAATGTCTGAATACATCAATCCAGAAAGACAAAATAAAGTATGCAGCCTCTGTCAGTTTAATATCTATCAGGATATGATTTTATTCCATATTCATCCTAGATGAATAGGTCAGCAGAGACTTCCAACTGACAGACAAGCCGTATCTCCATTTTTATCTGCCCTCTACATGGGCAGCAGGAGCCTTTAAGAAGCCTGCTTTTAACCAAAATGTAGTTTCTTTGGTTGGGACACTTAGTCCAACATCTACCATCTGAAATGTCAGAGCACCGTAATGCCGTTGTTCTTACTGCTGGAACGAGCTGCTGGATGATGCGGTATATGTGCTCTGTGAAGATGCTGTCTCTTGGACATCCGCTCAAGTTGACTGTGAATTTTCCCAGAGGAAGCACATCTCGTCTCGCATAACTAAGCAAAAAAAACCAACACAAGTTAGGCAAGCATCTGATGAACAGGGCGAGTAAAGGTATCAGTCAGTTTGAATGCTGTGCAGTATTTCTGGCAGCAGGATTTCAATACTGATACATAAATAACAGCCACATTTTCTTCCTTCTCCAGTGTCCAAGGAGCTAAGTTAGGCTGCAGGCTGCTGTGGAAGGCTTTGCAAGGACATTTATAGTGCTTGAAAACCTGCACATGTGCCTTCTAGATGTTCTGTTCTCCTTGAGCTCTGTTGTTACTCAGTAAACACAATACTTCATCCTCTCCCTTTCTCATTGCCCAATCTCAATTTCCCTGCTTATCACGCTTGTTCATTTCCTTTACCTGCCCTCAGCTTTCCTCTCCCTCTTCTCACTGTCTATCTTCTCCCCCATTCTTGACAAACTTCAGTGTTTGGTGATACCAGCTAAGCAAAAACACATTCTTGTCTAAGCGTTAGAACATTTGCAGTCCAACTAGAGAGAACAAAGTGTGCACAGAATAAGAAAAAGTGCATATGGATATTGAAGTACTTCTGTTTACAGGGGGACAAGGGTTCAGGGCCGACTGTAAATGTAAACCCACCATAAACCTTGTCAGCTCATTATTATGCTGCCATGGCATCTGTCTTCTGCCTTTTTACACATCAGTTGCAGGTAGGAGAAAGGTAAGATGCTGAGCCCAGTTACAGCGCTGTGAACACTTCTGTTAAGTATGTGCTGTACTATTCACTTTGTAGCAGAATGGATATTTTAAAACCATAAAAAGACATGGTTTATTTACCAAAACCCAACTCTTTCCTTCCTTCCTTCCTTTCTGTTTTTTAAGAAATTGCAATCCATTTTCATTTTGAAGAAAGTTTAAAATTAATTGAGGCTGACAACTACACCTAAAAATCTATTCAAAGCATACTGTCTGAAGTTGCACACCTGAAGTTTTAACGAGACAAAGGACAGTGCTCCTTCATCCAGTGACAGTTTAAACCAACATGAGAGAACGTTAAACAAATCCACTTTAGTCAGCCTTGATCACAACGCACGCACATTCAGCTACAGCATCAGCTCAGGTGGTAAATTTGTATTCCATGCTAAATGCAGGTCGCTTTAAATTACCATTAAAAATATGTCTACATTTAATTAAACAAATTCCCAGAATGTACCTTTCGGGATCTTTTAATACCCAAACAACAATTACTGCAGTTAGAAAATGCCATCTTTGAGGAGCCATTGCACGTCCTATTCAATAAAAGAAGCCAGAGATAAAAAGATGTTTTGATCCCTCTGTTTAAAAGTGTACTGTGGAGATTTGGTCCAACTCTCAAAGGAGCGCTGAAAGGATATACTGCCACAACACTGGCCTTTTAACAAAGCTTACTGTTATTTCACACAATTAAAACTGTTTATTGTGTCTATTATGCCAGGAAAGCTCTAGCTAGACAAAGCACTACTGGAACAAGTACTATTTAAGCTGTTTCTGTCATTTATTTGCAGAGTGGTGAAGAAACCCATAGTAGATTTATTTTTAAAGGTGAATATATAAGTTCTCAGCAAACATCTAAATACTTACACTGTAGAGATGAGATGCAGTATAAGGTATTCGGCAGCCAAACTGTCTCCCAAGAGGGCGTGGGTGAGGAACCCAAGCAGCTCTGCTCTCACTGGTGACAGCTCAGACATGAAATTCGAAACAACTGATAAAAGAGCAAAGGACAACAGAAGTCAGAAAATGTGGTGTTCTTCACCCTCTTCCCTCCATATAAACCTTACTTTCCATTCGAGTTTGATGAAGAAAAATGGTGACTCCAAAGGAGTCTAGGAAAAACAAACATACACTCATTGGCTTTCCAAGACAGTAATCACTGCCTTTGGATAAATCTGAGTCACTCAACATTTCGTTGGAAGTGTTTTCTTTTTTTCATTAGAAATGCCTTCTTTTTCCAGCAGGTATCATGTAACGCATTTGCAGGAGGCAGGGCAGTTCAGTGCCAGATTTCCAAAATCAATAGCCTATCCATACTATATTAAAGGCAGAAAACCCCACCCTTCCTCACCTGTAGTACAGCTCAGGGCAACCAATACCAGGTGGGCAAGAAAGTGATAAACGTAATTTTTGAGGTTTGCATGCAATAATTCAATGACAAAAAAAGAACAGCAAATAGGCAACGAGGAATAGCACAGCTACTTAAGAAGAGAATTGCCTTATGCTCTTCACAGTGTTATGATTCTTTATGTTGTCAGTATGTTTCTTATTTTCTCCGTTATAGTAAATTGGAAATCTAATTTTCCAGCAATTCACTACTCCATTTGAGAGCAAATAAAATCTTACGGTTGAACAACTTGGTAAAATCCCTGAGAGTGTAGAGTGAAAAACCAAGTTTCATATAAATCACATTTATTTCAGAAATGGAAACACATAAGCATCCAAAACCACAAACGCTTGCATCTTGTTCAGTTCTGTGGAGTTGAATGGTTTCTTCATTGAACAAGATTTAAATTCAAACCCTGCCATTGATACATTTGTCTCTGAGCAAACAAATTTGTTTGAATGTACTAGGAAACGGCACATTTACACGTACATAGAGGGAGATCAAGTCCAGCTACTCACAGGTTTTACTCTCCTCTTCATTAAGGCATGCAGGCAGCAATGGGTTAATGTGCTGTAATTTCTGGGCCAAAATCACATGGATTCTGGGCACTAAGGAGGCAGGAGGACTGTGCACTCTCTGTTCTTCTGCCGTGTCCATGCACTCCACAGGATCCAGGGTTGAGCTGTCCCTAGGAAAGGGCACAGCACAACGGGACTCAGAAACTCCACACAAATTTCTCTGCATCTGAGTAAGAGGAGCAGGAGCCAGGCCAGGAGCAGAGCACATCGGAACAACCAACATCCCAACCCATCCTCTAACTCCAGCCATACTCAAACCGCCTCTTTTGTGATTGTTATAAACATCATAAATACTAAATCACAATTATATAATGATATAAAAATGCCAAAGCATGCTTGACCAAATAAAATTTGATTCTATTATTTTCACAAGGTAATAAAATCTTCCTTTTTGAGGAAAAAAACAAAACAAAACAAAACCCCATCCCAAAAAACAAAACCCAAAACCAAATGCCCCAAACGAAACCACATTCATTATCTGCTACATCATCTAATAAGATGTAGCTTCAATTAAAATGTTATACACTGTTCTGAAAAAAGTCTTCACAGCAACTTTTAAGATAAGATAACGATTTATTACATTTGTCTGTGTATGCATATGTGGAATTTTATAGTCTACCTGGTTCTGGAGCCTGACAACAGCATCTTCTAGAGTCACATAACAGCTATATCACTGGCTGAGTGAAAAAAAATGAGTAAATAAATCCCAATGTACCTCAGCTCAAACTTGAAGGTATTGCCTCTTAATTTAAGAGTTCGGGTACATAAGCTTTGCTCTCCCTGATGATGCCTCACAAAATTATTTCCAGGGGTTTTTCATTTGTTATGTGGAAACTAAAATCCCTAAAGTGACTGTATCAGATGATAGTAAAGCTTCGTACAAATGCAATCAACCTGTACCAGTTTTAAAAGCCAAAAGGCTTGATAACTTCAAGGCCTCTCAGCAGTCTGACAGCTATCAACACTTTCCATTAAAAGAAACTTACTTTGTTTGCATTCAAAATGTTGCTAAATGCCACCGTGTTGCCTGTTTGTGATAGAATGACACGCAGGAAAAAAACAACCCGTGAGAGACCAACTGAGCTGTCGGGCTGGGATCAGCTGTCACACAGATGACAACCAAAAGCAGCTGCCCAGCCTGAGGTAACTTCATAAAGGATTCACGCTGTGCTTTCTGTATTGTACTTGGCAGAAAGATAAACAAAATCACCCAAAGCAGTAATTTAAAGCACAATGGTTCAGTAGTACATATGTTACAATAGATTGCTCAACAGATTTATTTTAAAAATTGATTTCTTGCACCCTCCTGGATTAGCTTGTATTTTGTCAAGCAAGTAACTGCAGAAGAGCAGGTGAAATGGGAAGTTTCTATCAGCAGTGTAAGGTGATATTGCTTAATTAACGAAAAAAAAAATCAACCCAATTTGCACTCATTTTGGTGACTTTCACTCTCCATGCAGACACACAATTGTTTTTTCTTAATGTATTCTACAGAAGTGTTTATGGTAACAACTTTCACTGATTTACAAATACATCAAAAGGACATTTTATAATTTTAAAGCTTATTTGAAAGCTTTGTTCACTATTCACTCATTCACTGAAGGTTTAATAGGCATGAAAGAGCACAAAACATTTAGCTACAGAAGCACTTTTTGCTTTATAAACTGTTCAACAACCTAGAAAAAGATGCATCGTGTGTAAGGGTAAGGACATGCCAGAGTGCAATAGACTTCGGTTTGCAGGATGGTGCATCTAACACTTTCCACATCAAGCTTTTTTAAGCAGCAAAATTCACCTTTTAAGCATAACTGTTATAAATTTACACATTTCTCTGTATTAAGGGGACAGCCAAAATATTTTGCTCATTGCAATAAAAACATCCCTCATTTCAGGATCAGGGGAGCCTTACCTCTCTTCACTGTTCACTATGCTCAGCACCGGATCCACAGACAAAATCCCATATACCTCCAGAACATCGTTGACTTTGAAGCTATCCCAGCTCTCATAGACCTGCCACAGAGAGAAAACCATAAAACACAGAGGCAGATGGGCCAGGTGCAGGACTGCACACAAACACAGGCAAAAGGAAAAGTCGCAGGAGGCTCAAACACACGCACAGTGAACAACCGTATTCTAATCCGATTTATCAAGATCTGCTGAACAAGAGAGCATCCAACACAGTAACGGCGTAGAAATGTTGTGTCTGAAGTTTCAGTGTCAATATAACATAGTTGTGAATCAAAGACTATTTCAAATACAATACAAAAACATGTAGTGTTTTGCTTGTTCCATGACAACTTTTCTTCCTTAAGAGGACAAATCCCAAAAGCAAAACACCAGGAATCAGGATCAGCTCCACCCTTAGGCGTCTCGTAACAGATTTGTTCATTTTAGTGAGAACGTGTGAGCTCTAATAAATGCTGTTGAAGGAGTGCAGCAACTCACATACAGGGGTAGTAAAGAGAACCAACGTACTAATTAAGAGAAACAATGTCGTGACCTGTAGAAACAAAACTGTGGACTTGAAAGATAATTTCTGTGTCTATAAACTAATGCAAGACTCAGTACTCACACTCTAACTTCATCACCTCTCCACTTTTGTTACCTTGACAAGACACGCTGGTCCCTTCTCTCCTGGCAACGGAAAATTTAAGTCAAGTGGAGGGGAGCAGTTGGGAGAAATGAGATGGTGACCTGCAGAAGCCTCTGTTTCTAATCTCTTCGGCTCCACACATCCGTGGCTATCACCTCCACTGCCTGGAAAATAAGGGATTCATAGGCTCTTTAAATAGAAATGCAGAAGCGAACAACTTTCTTCAGTGAGAAACACAAATTTAATCTAATTTAACAAGACATCTGAGACAAAAATATTTAAAAATATTTAAAATATTTAAAAATATTTAAAATATTTATTCTGTCAATATATTTGACAGAAGATACTCAGAACAGAAAAGTCTCACAAGCGCATATTTTATATCAAGATAAGTGTGAGTGTGAGTACTGGTAAAGATCTGCGTGTCTTAGAAACCCAAACATGGCCAACAATCTGATTTTCAAAATGCACGAATAAAATTTTTCTAAATAAGTAGGACCACAAAGGCAGTATTTTTCTGCACTTCCTGGTCAAAATCTAGGTTGTTCTTAAAGGTAAGAGTAGGCATCTACAGAACAGTCCACATTAAAAACCTCTGTTGATTTTCAGCAATAAAGCTATAAAAATCTATTCTACAATTGATCCAAGTATGAACACAAACCAGCCTAAACTACCTAATTTGCAAACTGGTAAGATTACAACAAGAAAAACCCCAATTCAGCTAATGAGCCTGATAGACACACACTACTGAACAGAAGAAAGCAATAGCTTCTACCTTTTTTTCCTTTAACATGACTGACAACTTTACACTAAAAGAAAACATGCCCAAACTTCAAATCGTGCCCCTGTGCCAATTTAAGTGGCATCTCCACAGAAGAGCATCGAGACAAATAGTTCACAAATCAATTACAACATAAGAATTGCACACTCTCTGAGCACTGCTACGAAATATCATCCTCTTCAAAGGTTTAATAGCTTTCCTCAGGGTGCTTCAAGTGTCTGGTATTAATCTTGTTAATTAAGTTGGATTAATAAGTCTCATGTTAGGAAAAAAGGCAAGGCTGGAAGATGTTTTTAGATCTACACTACTGTTTGTAGCAAAGCAGCACCTAATTGAGATGTAGCTCGGCTCCAATTTACACAGTAACATCCACAGAGTGTGAGAGAGACAAGATTACATGATTTTCCCCAGATTACCATGAAATCTGCAAGAGTGGGAAAGTAAACAAGAAGTACATTTCAGCCTGCTGCTATGAGTTGTGTGCACTGTTACAAAAGGCAATACACAAGTGCTGCTGTATAAAATACTAATGTTAGGAATTAACTCTAGGAAGCAGTACTAAGTCATATAACATACACATGACATGCAACGCCATAGGCTCTCCCACACTCACGACTTCAACAAAGCCACCAAATCACTTATGAAGGCTACATTAACACCTCCAATTCAAACAGCTGCAAATATTTCAATTCTTGAGACTGAAATTTCTGCAAATTCTGGAAAGAGCTCACAATAACTATTCATCAGTAACAACTATTACCTATATGTTGCTCTTTCTGTTTAGATGGATGTAGGTCCATGTCCTCATCTTCTTCATAGCTCCTCTTGTGGCGACTTGGTGTGTATGATGTGGAGGGACTAACTCGAGCTTGACTTGCACTAATATATGCGTAAAATTGAGGATTAAGGAAAACTAAAGAGTCAGTTGAGAAAATTCAGGCAAAGTTAAATGTTAAACAAAATGCTATTATCCTAGTTTGACATTAAAATATTCAAATTCTTACCTAGACATCCTCTCTTTAGCTACATAAATAACCTGCTTAAGAATTGCACAGCAATCAGTGGCTTCTTTGATAACTATTCATCAGTAACAACTATTACCTATATGTTGCTCTTTCTGTTTAGATGGATGTAGGTCCATGTCCTCATCTTCTTCATAGCTCCTCTTGTGGCGACTTGGTGTGTATGATGTGGAGGGACTAACTCGAGCTTGACTTGCACTAATATATGCGTAAAATTGAGGATTAAGGAAAACTAAAGAGTCAGTTGAGAAAATTCAGGCAAAGTTAAATGTTACAGTTAAACAAAATGCTATTATCCTAGTTTGACATTAAAATATTCAAATTCTTACCTAGACATCCTCTCTTTAGCTACATAAATAACCTGCTTAAGAATTGCACAGCAATCAGTGGCTTCTTTGAAAACAGCAACTAAAACTCACTCAAAAAAGATATTTCTTTCACCCATGCAGATTCACCAGGCACTGGAACGCAGTAGAAAGTCTGTCTCTCCAAGGTG
>NW_010160690.1:3512-3797 GCF_000695765.1 Mesitornis unicolor | reverse complement strand
TGCTGAGGCTGTAATGCCAATAGAAATTTTGTTAAAAATCTTATTAAACTTTGTTTTCTCATTTTCAGCTAATGCTACAGATTCGGTTACTTAGCTAGAGGTTAAAACAAACATGCAACACATACTCATGAAAGAGAATTCAAACAGTCTGTATCTATAATGTTTTGAATCTAATACCATGCTGCTACCAAAAGCAAATTGTTTTCTATAGCAGGAAGTTTCAAGATCAAAAGCACTTCCCCCCTGCCAAGCAAAACTAATTTTAAATACAACAGAAACGACTTG